>NC_140825.1:1230000-1247500 GCF_050613455.1 Vespa mandarinia | reverse complement strand
AGGAGGCTATGATAAATTAATAAATATGTACGATACTAGGACAAACAAAAAAATTTTTACCGTAAATCATGAAGCACCCGTAGAAAGTGTTCTCTTTCTACCTTCTGGAGGAATATTTTTATCGGCAGGTACGTTCATATAAGATATTGTTTTTAAGAATATATAAATAAATTAATTTTGTTTAATACGGATTAGGTGGAACAGATGTGAAAGTATGGGATGCGCTTGCAGGAGGTAGATTATTGGCAAAAATTTCACAACATCACAAAACAGTGACATGTTTAAAAATAACTTCCAATGGTCATAGAATATTATCTGGTTCATTGGATAGACATATTAAAATCTATGATTCAGGAACATATAAAACTGTTCACACATTGGATTATTCTAATTCAGTTCTAAGCATGGGAATTAGTGTAAATAAATATTTACTATTATGATTATATATATATATATATATATATATATATATATATATATATATATATATAAAAGAAATTATTTCAGATCATCTTTGATTATTCTATTGAATTATTTTCAATTACAGGCAAACGATGAAACTATAGTGGCTGGTATGGTGGATGGTTTGATTTCGGTGCAAAGAAAAGAGGAAGATATTAAGGATACAAAAGTTCAACGTAAAAAAATGTCATATAAAAATGCAGGTGAAAATACTTATGTATCGAGCGTCGATACTCTAGTGCAAGAAGAAGTTAAAGAAACAATGAGTAAACACGACACTTGGTTGAGAAAATTTCAATATTCCAAAGCATTGGATTCTGTTATGTTACCTTATGTAATTAATAAAACTCCACATGTGGCAGTTGCATTATTGCAAGAACTTAATAAAAGGCAAGGTCTTAGACAAGCCCTTGCAGGAAGAGATGGAAAATCTCTTGCTAATATTATAAAGTTTTTAATTAGATACATAGGTAATGTTCGCTTTGGACGAGTATTATTACATGTGGCCAATGTTTTAATGGGTTAGTTAATATATATATATATATTGTAATTTTATTTTACATATATAAATATACCATGAAATTATATTTTCTTCATTATTTAATATTATAGATGTTTATGAAGATAATTTAGATGGACTTGCAGCAGAACCACGAAACATGTTCAATCTTTTAGCAAATAAATTACAAGAAGAAGAGGATTTAATTGTATCATTGGCACAATTACAAGGTACACTTCAAATTATATTATCCGGTGCGGAAGCACAACATATTACAACGACTAAAGATAATCAAACTTTAGAGCCCTCAAGTGCTGCACAAAAAAATCTAGTATTTAGTATAGCTTAAACATCGGAATACTATCAATTTATTATTGTAACATATTAATGTACATATATATATATATATATGTGTGTGTGTATATATATAATTTTCCATACAAACTTTAATAAAAAATTATTACATATCGTATACCGGGAAACATTATTATTAGACAATAGATTTTTACTACAATGTATCACCCATGGCACTAAAAAATGTATGCTAAAAAGATCAAAAAATTATCTTATTTAAATTAGAAAAATATTTTAACGATTACACAAATAATCCTTTACTTTAAATCTCAATATATAATAAATTTTTAATTAATTTATTTTTATAATCAATTTTTATACGCCAAAAATATACTAATAAATCATTTTAAGATATATCATTTTTAAGATATTTTTGCCATGCAGCAGATCGTGGTGTTTTAGGTATTATCCAACCAATTGGAATTTGCGATGAGCCAACATCAAAATTGATATATTTATCCCAAGCAGTTCTATAACATAAAAATGTTGTTAATAGATAAGTGATATTTTTTATTATAATAATAACTTTTTTTTGATGTCACTTACCGAATCATAACAAGATTAGCAATATCTGTTTGAACTTGATCTGGCATTAAAATTTTTCTTCCAAATAATACGTTTTGCCATTCATCTAAAACATTCCTTTTTTGTTTCTCTATTAATTTCTCATTATCTGTCTTTAGCATTAACTTTAAGCCTTGCTCTTCGATGGAATATTCTCTATCTAATCCAGACCACTGTTCTGACAATTTATCTATAAATATTAAATAATTAAAAAATTTTGTTTAGTACATTATTTGGATAGCATATATATATATATATATATGTATGTATGTATATATGTATGTATGTATGTATATATGTATATATGTATATATGTATATATGTATGTATGTATGTATGTATATATGTATATGTATATATATTATAAAAAATTAATTACCAATAATGTTATTGAAGGCCTCATTCGCTGCCGTAGATATCGTTTCTCCTCTCGCTTTGGCAATATTAGTTTTTACATTTCGTAGATTTTTTAATTCTTGTAAAATTAATAAATACTTTTTAGCATCATTTCGTTTATTTCGTACATCCGATAATATCATATCGGCATCTTTGCGCAAATTTTCATCTTGCTTTTCTTTTTCTATTACTGCCTGTTCTCGCCTAAGCCATGAATCTGCTTCTGCATGTAATCTAGCTCTTCTTTCCATTCTATGTAATTTTTCAATTTTCCAATTTTGCCTTTTAACGTGTTCCCTTAATCTTTTCTTTTTACGTTTTTCCACGTCTTTTTTTAATTGATTGAAAAAAGTCTTGTCTTTAAATTTTCCAATTATTTCAAGTATTTGATTTTTTAATGTAGCAGACATTTCAATTTTTTCTTTCCATTCTTCTATCGGTAAATCTATATTGCATTGAAGTTCCGCACAAATGGTCTCTATTTTTTTATTTAATTTGAATATCATAATTAAAGAATTTCTAGCTTCACCAATTTTTGAAGGTCTTTTAAAACTTTTTATATCTATTATATTCGAACTTTCTTCTGTTTCTTTAAGAAAATTTTCAATTTGCTCTTGATCCTCTTGTCTTTTTTTAATTGAAACATTCAATATTCCATCGGTGGAATTAACATTACATGGATTCCAATTAGGCGGATATAAATTTTGTTGAAAGTTTACATTGTAATTTAAGCTATACATGGATTCGTTATAATTTGTTGGATAATACATTATTGAAATGAAAACCGTTATTTATATTAGCAAAATCTATGTGAAAATTCTTGATTGTTAAATGCAATTCTTTATAATCAATAAATATAAAATCTAAAGAAATATCTTATTTCTATCTTAGCCTTTATAATTAACAGAAATGCGGATTGCTTTTTAAAGTTAATAATACATAAAAATAATTAATTGCGTAGAAAAGATTTAACTTGGACATTAATCTTCGTCTAACACATTTCCAAAATTTCTCCTTCTTTAGGGAGTTGAGCTTCGGCTTCTTGCAATACTTTTTCCGCTTCTATATAATCCTCAGCTTCTTTTAAATCCTGTTCCGTATCCAAAATACCCTTTAATTCTTCGAAAGCTTTTACAAGACGACGTTGACAGTCCGGTACCATCATAAGAGATTCTTGTAAAACTTCTTCTTGTTTCTTAATATCATATCCATCCTTGTCTATAAATGTAGAGATGACGTAATAATTTAAAGAAAAAAAAAAAAACGATCTAATAAATTAATTTCTTAATGAATTAATTATTTAACGATGTTTTATGATAGGCAACGTTGTTTAAATAAAATTAAAAGTATCGTCGTTCCAATTGAATATAATTATTTCGAATTTGAGCTTTTCGTTATCTCACTGAAATATTTTCTCACCCTGTTCTTTTAATTGCTGTATTCTTTGACGTTGTTGGGCTGCTTCTTTTTCGTAAGTAACTTTTTCTTTAGCAAGACGTTTTACTACTCCGGTTTTAATTTTTAAAGTTCGTATACGCGGATCAGACATTTCGTGTATTAATTTAGTTAACAATTGTATCTTGTAATTATTTTTTTTTTTCTTATCTCTATCTTTTTATAACAAACAGTCCAATTATTACCTTTTAAGGTAAGATGATTGAATAGAAATGAAGCGGTACGTGAAACTGTTAGGTTTATAGGTTAGGTAAGCTTCGCAGTTGCAGAGTGCGTTCAAATATAACCATTGCAGTAAGGCCATAAGACCATATATTATGAAAATTTAATACAAACGTTAAATCCAAAATTTCTATTACATAATAAAACGAATTTTAATTATTAAAAGTAATAAAATATACGAAACAACAGTATCTACTATGCGAGAAAAACTATATTAATATAAAGAAATAGAAAAAAAAAAATTACATATCCATAAGAACGATTTACCTTACTATACAAACCTAATTAAATATCAATATTATAAAAATTAATTTATGCTTATTTGATTTGAAAAAAAGAAAAAATAATTATGATTCACTTACATACATATATATATATATGCATAAGATAATTATATATACAAATTTAATATATATTTATGTTCGATCAGATTTAATTTTTACCGCCATTTAATGTTCACAGTAGACCGTATATGAGTTTTTCTTCGAGGGGGCAGCACCGTATTCATTCACGAAAACGACGAGAAAAGTTGAACATCTATTTTATTTCGATAATACGTGAAAGAAACACGAAGGATAATTGTACGTTGCTTCACGCTCATCTCGCGTTCGAAACTCATTGAGAGATGTAACGGAGAGAGAAGTGTCAGTGGCATTCGATATACAATGCAAGAAGATATATTTCCAGCCGCAGAGAAAATCCTTTCCGATATCGAGAACATCCTGAAAAAGGATTCCTCTGTGTGAGTATATTCCTTTTTCATACATATTCTACACTCGTAATCGTGAGGGCGGTGTCTTTAGAAAATATAATCGAGATTAAAACATTGAGGAGATTCTTCTTCGTGATGAGAAAGTCCGTTTTTTTCCCTTTAAAAAAAAAAAAAAAACAAAAAGGAAGAAACTTTATCAATTAAAAAAAAAAAAAAAATAAAAAAGAAAAAAAGAGGGGAAAGGGTTTTAGTGTCGACCTTGATAACAACGCGCATTAGGGCTAAGATTTCGTATTTTTCTTTTCATTGTTTATTTGTTATTTTTATTTTTATTTCTCTTATTTTTTCTTTTCTCTCCGTTTATTTTTTTTTTCTTACTCTCTTTCTCTCTCTCTCGCTCTCCCCTCCGTTTCTCTCTTTCTCTCTCTCTCTCTCTCTCTCTCTCTCTCTCTCTCTCTCTCTCTCTCTCTCACACACACACTCTCAATCTCACTGTTTTTTATCTACGTATGTATCTGACGTTATCTCATTCTTCCATTCTTTCGTATATACAAACCGTTCGATCGATTTCAATTTCCACGAAACGAAACGAAGGGAGTACCCTAATAGTCCCCATACTTCGAGAAACACATGCCTGCTATTTGCATAAAAAATTGTGACAATGATAATAAACAGTTTTACGCTATTTCCAATAATGATTGATTATATACATCATTTCTTTGGCGCCATAATATTTCCCTCTCTCAATATTCCTCCCCTTCTTTTCTTCCCTCTTTCTCTGTCTCTCTTTCTCTCTCTGTTTTTTCTTCTTTTTTTTTTCTTTTATCATTTTTCTTTTTTGATCTTAACGATCTTGATAGTAGTAATGATTTCCATAAAGAGATTTTTTTTTATTTATTTATTTTTTTTTTTTTTTTTTTTTTTTTAAAGAGATGAAGGTACATAATTATGGTAGAAAATATATATATGTATGGGAACATGCATATATATATATATGTATATATATATCGTGTGAAAGAATGATTACCCCTTAGGATACAAAATTGGAGACATTAATATTTTTTCTTTTTATTTATTTATTTATTTTTTTGGGGGAAGGGAGGAAGGATAGAGGAAGGAATAATTAACATGTATGAAAACATGTTTTTTTAACCTCAGGTTAAATATAATATATCATATGCGTATGTATATGTATATATATATAATGTTTTTCCTGGGTTTCTCTCTCTCTCTCTCTCTCTCTTTCTCTCTCTCTCTTTCACTCTTTCATGTTCTATAAGCTTTACGGCCAAGGTCGTTCGTTCATAGTGTGTATGTGTACCAGTTCCGTATATACTAGTTTTCGACGCAGTTAATATTGATCAATGAAATAATTATTATTTCATCGAGTACTAAGAAAAATAATCTCCTCTCATGTTGATCGATTTAGCATATGGGGTGGGTGGGGAGGGGGAGGGAGGGAAGGAGGGAGGGTGAGAAGTGAAAGAAAAGAAAAAGAGAAAAAAGAAAAGGTCGAATTTATATAAAGTACGTACGTATCTGTCGTTATTTATTTTTAACCTTGACACGTAGCCTTTCATCGATCCATTCATCTAACATTTTTTCTAACGTGTGTTTTTTTTTGTTCTTTTTTTGTTTTTTTTAGAAAGACATTTGAGATCATACCTGCCGAGGACAACGAGAACAAGTCGCCGGTATTTCATCAGGAAGAATGTTTGGGTTTAGCCTCTTGGTGCGTGCAACCACTTTATTGCTACGTACATCGTCGTTTGTTTGAACACCGTCGAAATAAACATAGACGAGAGGATCCAAGCAACGTTGCTAGATGGCTATTAGGTGCGTTGCTATTAAATCCAGACGTATCGACGTTTTGGAATATGAGAAGAGAATTGGTCAAAAATTACAAATTGGACGTTACCGAGGAATTAGATTTCACACGATTGGTATTATATAAAAAGGCAAAATGTTTTGAAGCATTTGCGTATCGCCGTTGGTTATTACCATATTTATTAGACGGCGAAGGAAAGAATTATGATCCTGTACCAACGGAATCGCCTTTGTGCATTGAAATGGACATTACTAGTACATGCGCCGATAGATACGCAACTAATTATCATGCCTTCAGTCATCGTAGATACGTTATGGCACTTAAGGAATATCGCGGATATACTCATCCTAATTTCGATAGCGAATGGAAAAGTACTTTAACATGGTGCCGATCAAATGTATCCGATTATAGCGGCTTTTGTTACCGACAATATCTTTTGGAGAAGTGCCTGCTCGAGACCGACACAAATACCAAGAGTAATATCTTCAAATGTATTAAAATCAATGAATATCGATTACGTTCGCAATTGGTAATGGATTACGTTGCCGATTTGGTTCGTGTTAATTCTGACGACAATAATTCTCAAAATAATGAAACTAATGAAGACTTGACGTTGGACGAATACGGTCCTACGCTTCATATTCTTGATCTACTTCATGGTAAAAGACGATCCAGCATTACCAGCAATAACATCATCGCCGGTAACAACAATAGTTGTAATAACACCAGCACCAGTACCAGCCATAGCACCAGTCACAGCAGCAGTAGCAGTACTACTACTACTATTATTACTACTACTACTACCAATACTACTACTACTACTACTACTACTACTACTACTACTACTA
The DNA here is from genome assembly GCF_050613455.1 of Vespa mandarinia. NCBI lineage: Eukaryota > Metazoa > Arthropoda > Insecta > Hymenoptera > Vespidae > Vespa > Vespa mandarinia. Next base: position 1,240,160 of record NC_140825.1, on the reverse strand, counting down.
CTACCTCGCAACTTAAACCCTGGCAAATATGTTTTCAAGCTTTGTCCTATTGGATAGAGGAATGTAGGATCAATGAAGACTTGATTAGATTGTACGACGATCACGAAACTCTTTGGTATCAACGTAGATATCTCGCTCATATTCTAATACGCCTCATCGAATCCTACAAAAAATATTCCTATTATAAGTCTGAAATAATCGTTGATCCTCGTCATCGTATCATACCAAATGAATATAGTAACGTCGATGAAATGGCCGATGAGAAAAGTAAAATCAAGGCTCTTCTCGTTGAAGCTTTCTTAAATCGTACTCGTGACATCGTTGAGGTAGCCATGAAACGTGACACCCACGAGAAACTCATTGTCGACAAATTCCTAAGATATCTAAATGACGTTGGTCTTAAGCTTTGAATTATCTTTCGCTAATCTTATATTATTTTCTTCATAATCACTTTGAGAGATTTATTCATTACAGTTTTCAAAAAAAAAAAAAAAGGAGAAAAAAAAAACAAGAAAAAAACAGTTATAGATTTTGAAATCATCTTCTACAGAGATTATTAGAGATATATGCAAATATTTATTATAAGAAATATTTTTTATTTTTTCTTTTTTTTTTTTTTTTTTTTTTGTAACTAATTTTCTCTCTATCTCTATCTCTATCTCTATCTCTTTGATAATAAGATTATAAAAGATATCTCCTTTTCTATTGTAAAAAATGATATGGTTTTACATAAAGGATTCGATGCTGTCGATCAAATGATTAACAAATATAAAAATAATATATATATGCACGCGACTCATAACGCGTCAGATTATATTATTCTATTCGAAGGAATATTCGAGCATAGTCGTGTAACAACTATGGCAATAATATTTTCTCTATTTCTTATTTTTTATTTATTTATTTTTTTTTTCTTTTTTTTTTTTTGTTATTTTATTTTATTTTATTTTATTTTATTTTATTTTACTTTCCTTTTTTTTGCTCATAGTGTTCTCGCAGAAAATAATAATATATTATAATAATAACAATAATAATCATCATCGTTTACCTTCGATCATGATGTTATGATTCTATTTTCACTGTGTGTGTATATAACTTTCGTTTTGATAATTTAACATTAATCTGATAGATCAATATATCATTGAATCAAGATTTTTCATTACAAACTTAGATTTGTGTATATATATATATATATTTTGTTTTTTTTTTTTTTTAATCAAACTATAATAGCACGTTTTAAAAATGGTATCAATTCAATTTGAAATAGGGGCCTGACAAAACACTTATTCAATTTACATTCGAATTGTCTATAATAATACAGTAATACACGAATCACTTTTATTCGTTCATTCATAAAAAATAATATCATTAGATGATCATCGCATGATCATTACATACCTATACAGATACATACATGCATATATTCATGCGTACATACATGCACATACAAACGTTATAAAATATGTAAGGAAGATTTTCTCTTCGACTAAATATCGTTAATATCAAATGATTAATTAATCGAATTCGCATGTAATCTGTCAGATAAAGAAGAATGATATAATAGTTCTGTTTACAAAAAAAAAAAAAAAAAAAAAGAAAAAAAAAAGAAAAAAATGAAATAAGAGAAGGCAGATTAACGTATGGGATTGATTGTACCGTACGATTACAGGGAAAGTTTAATAATAATAATAATAATATTGTATGTGTATAGTCAATACCCTGATATGGAAAGTGATAAAAGAGATTAGTTTTTTAAAAAGATTGTTTTTATATATATATATATATATATATATATATATATAAAATTTTATTTTTAATACTTATACTGTCGTATAAGTATCACGAAAGGTATTCTATCTTGAAAAAAAAATTTGTTATAATTTTGAGAGAAACACTTTCAAAAGTAATCTCGATGCGTACTTCATATGTATATATATATATATATATATATATATATATATATATATATATATATATGGTTAAAAATAATTGGTATGATAATGAATTGTTCACAGAAATGTACATACAATGTTTTAAATATTATCTTCGTTATTTTTATTTGCGTACATAATTTTCTTTATTTATCTTTCTTATCTTCATAAGTTTCTTTTTTTCTTTTTTTGTGCTTTTTATTAGCCCGAACATTTTGAGAAAAGGTATAATTAAAAGTGATGAATATATTTAATTTTTTTCAAATAATATTTTATAGACATCTTAATCTCTTCTTAACTCTTTTTTCCGTTTTCTTTTTCTTTTTGTAATTTTTTTTTTTTTTTTTTTATGAATTCAAAGATACGAAATTATCAACGGAATGAGTTTCAAATTTCTTAAATAATTGCAGATACTACTGTTCTTTTTTAATTGCATGACAATAGATGATTACTACTAAGTTATATTTAATCGTATACGTGTACTAAGTAGTTCTTTTCTCTCTCTCTCTCTCTCTTTCTCTGCGTGTGTGTATATGTGCGTGTGTAGTATGTGTATAGTAAATATATGTGTTTTCTAATCATGACGTGGCTAAGGTAAGGTCCCGTCTCTTTGGCACAGAAGGAAAAACGAAAATAAACTACTTGCATACTGGCGAAGACTTTTGACGCTAGCAAGTCGTCGTCATCGTCAGTCTAACGCGAACTATCGTTTAGTAAAGTTCAACAATTATATTAAACTTATCACGTGGATTTTCCAATATCGTTGTTCTTATAAATATTTAACAAAAAAAAACAATTTATATATATTTATTTATTTATTTATTTATTTATTTATTTATTTATTTATTCATGTATATATTTATGTGTTTCTGTTTCTTCTTTTTTTTTTTTTTTTTTTTTTTCTTCTTTGATTTATCGTATATTTCAAAATGTCGAAGGATCATACAAAAATTACAATGTGGACGACGAAGTGTAGTAATTATTGGTCAATGATAGAAAGGAAGTTAATAATAAATAAGACTAGGAAAACGTGAGATTAGAAATACAGTTGAGAGTATTTTTTCAAAGAAAATAGCTTTGTGTGTGTGTGTATGTGTGTGTGTGTGTGAGTGGGTGCGTGTGTATGCGCGTATGTCTGTACTTTAATAATAATATTTCTATGGAAATCAAACTGGAAATTTCTATGACGTATGTAATATTTTTTTTCTTTTTGCTTTTTTTTTCCTTTGTTTTCTTTTTTCTTGTTGACTCGTTCTCATTGTCTCTAATGTAATCATTGAATGAATGAAAAGAACGGTTTCGTATTTCTATCTTAATTATAATTGTGACGTAATCTTTTACTGTTTTGTCAGGCTTATATCTCTCTTTCTCACTCTCTATCTTATTTATTACTATTCCAATATGATACTTCGTTGGTTAATTATTTAATGTTGAATAACGACTCGTTATTAAGTAATAGTAAATCGTCAAATTATTTCTAAACGTTTTCTATTCGATTTGTATTTATTGTAACGTAGACATTTCTAACGTTTAATTAATTAATCTAGTATGCTTGATTGATTAATTAATAGTTTAAAGATTAATTATGAGTCGTTATTAAATTATAGAAAATCTTCAAATTATTTCTGAACATTTTTTTAATCAATCGTAATATAAATTCTCGTGTAAAATTAAAACGTTATCTCTATCTCGATTTTTCTCAATCGGTTAGATTCAATTAAGTAGTTGATTTCGTAGAATTATTTCGCATAACAAATATCTCGTTGAGTTAGAAAAGATCGAAATCTATATTGAATTACGTCAAATGAAATATCACCCGGTATAAAAAGAACACACATATACTACGCAACTCAAATGAAACACCGTCATTTTATGTTTTTGAAAACGAGACGAATTAATTGTGAAAACGAAATCAATCAAAAGAAAAAGAGAAAAATTAAGAATCGAACGATTGAATTGATGAAGAATTTTTAATGCTAATTTTAATCTCATTTAAGATAAACGAACGATATATAAAATTAAAAAAAAAAAAAATTGAAAAATTCATTAAATAATTTAACATCTAATTTGACTAGTGTGGTAAGTAAGAGATTGTTCAAGCTGACGAGGGCGATAGTCTCGGGAGTTTCGCGCCAAAAGTTATTTCGTTTTGCGTCGTAATGGTCACGCGTAAAATTTGATTTGCGATCAAATTTTCTCTCTCTCTCTCTCTCTCTCTCTCTCTCTCTCTTTCGTTAAAGTACAAGGTATAATAAAGCAGATAAAAAAATATCTTCGATCGAGAAAAAGGATCAGGTGGAGAAGAAAATTTTCGATATATTCGTTAAGAAAAAGAAAGAAAAGTAATTGAAAAATGTTAGAAAAGATTTTTCATCTCAATGAACGACCACGAAAAGAGAGAGAGAGAGAGAGAGAGAGAGAGAGAGAGAGAGAGAGAGAGAGAAAGAGAAGGAAGAAGAAAGATACGTACGGAAAATATGTGTACATATGTACGATAATTGGTGTTTGTTTGCTGTGTCAACGAAACGACTGTGGTCGGAAATGGTCGAGAAATGCAAGGACGTTATTGAAGAGAGAAGGTTAGAGATAGAGATAGAGAGATAGAAAGAGAGAAAGAGAGAGAGAGAGAACATATTACTTCGTAATACGGCATTGACGACGGATTACGAAGGGAATTCGTTGTTTCTCGATAGGCCGGGCACACGTGACCATTTACTCTCAGTTTCATTGGTGAATCTGTTCGATTATGTATCAGAGAGAGAGAGAGAGAGAGAGAGAGAGAGAGAGAGAGAGAGAGAGAGAGAGCGAGAAAGAGAGAGAGAGAGAAAGAGAGAGAGAGAGAGAGAAAGAGAGAGAGAAAGAAAGAGAGAGAGAGAGAGAGAGAAAGAGTGCATAAGAAGAAGAAGAAGGGACATGTGTAATGTACTTTCAACGGTCGATAGAGAGAGAGAGAGAGAAAGAGAGAAAAAGAGAGAGAGTGAGAAAGGCATCCTCAGAAATTTCTACCTGTGTGTTTAGTTGGCCAGCGGGTCGTAAGCCGATCTCTCTCATATATCGTCATTTCATTTTCCTTTATTTTAGTGAAACGCATATCCACGTTTAAATATTATTCGATAATAATAATAATAATAAAAAAGAAAAAAGAAAAGTAACAATAATTAATAAAAGAAAAGAAAAACTATGGCATTGGCAGAGGGTGAAACTAACGGCGAAATCAACAATACCAATGGTGGTAGCAATCTTCGACGTGGTAGCAGTTTACGATTACCTCCTGCAGCATCTGTCGGTAGTACAGGTAAGATATATTACATACATATTATATACTTATGTATTAATCGTTTCCTCTATATATATATATATAGAGAGAGAGAGAGATGTGTATATACGTTAGTTCACTCTTTTCCTTTTTTCATTTTTATATATATGCCCTTTAACCTTTCAAACATTGATTACGAAGATCGAAAAATTTTTCGTACAAAAAATGGCGGGAAATTGTGCGTCCGTTTAAAAGTGTATTCCTCTTTTTATTCTTTTTATTCTTTTCTTTTTTTCTGCTTTATTTTCTTTTTCTTTTTTTCTTTTTCTTTTTCCTTTACTTTTTCTTTTCTTTTCTTTTCTTTTCTTTTTTTTTTTTTTTTTTTTTTTTTTTTTTTCGTACAATAATATCTCACGTCATTTTACACAAGACACTATATAATAAATAGATACTTACGCGATTTTGTGATATCATATCTAAATATAGTTGTTTTCTTCATTTCTTCTTGCTTTTTGTTTCATTATAAATGTCAATCAATCAATATATTAAATCACACAGTAAGTATCGTATTTATATTGTATCGTATAATATACCTTCGATGTAATCAGTTCTCCTTTTTTGCATACTTTTTATCTTAAACTTTTGCAATCATACATACAAATGTTTCTATATACAATTATTATATCTTTCTTCTTATTTTTCTTTCTATCTTTTTTCTTTTTCTTTAACACTTATTCCCTTTCTCTTTCTCTTTTTTAATCTCTCCTATTTTCTCTCTCTCTCTCTCTCTCTCTCTCTCTCTCTCTCTCTCTCTCTCTCTCTCTCTCTCTCTCTCTCTCTCTCTCTTTTTCTCATTAAATTTGACAATTTCTTGGGATACTCGTTATGCGAGTGTACCATAACCTTGAAGCTCAGTAATTATGCCTAATTGACGATTATGCTAGCGTGATTATCTCTCTCTCTCTCTCTCTCTCTCTCCCTCTCTCTCTCTCTCTCTCTCGTTTCTAAATTAGCGATAAATTAATCTCGTTTATAATCTCTTGGTTTGTTACTTTTTTCTTTTTTTTTTTTCTTTTTTAATAACGAATCATATTTAAGAAATTATGTTAAGAATTTTTTAAGAATATTTTTTATTGTGTTGCGGAGAGGAGGACAAAGATAAGGATAAAGATAAGGAGAAGAAGGAGGAGGAGGTCAGGATAGGACGTACGATTTTTTAATTCTTTTTGTTTTTTTTTTTCTTTCTTTTTTACTTCTTTTTTTTTTTGTTTTGTTATTATTATTATTTCTTCTTTCTTTTGATAACTTGAAACTTCAAGAAGATTCGAATCCTAAAGACATTCCACTTAACTGAATGGGAAGTGGTTCTTGAATTTTTCATGAATCACGTGTTTGATAGTTTCTCAGAAAAGAAGTTTGACCTCGTTCCATCACGTTAACGGAAATCCGAAATACGAAAGAAAAAGGACGATCGAATTTCCGTAATAATACAAAATTCTTATGCCGTATATATATATATATATATATATATATATATATACATATATATATATATATATGCATATATGTGCATATGTAATTTCATTCCGTGTACATAATTGCAAGTGACATTTCAATGAGTCAGAGTTTTGAATTGATTAATTGCCCTGGTTCTAATATGAATGTATAAATTTCTTAATTTTTCCTTTTTTTTTTTTTTTTATATCGAATCTTTCATACGCCTAGTATACATATAGTATGTTTTATTTACTTTGAAATATAATAGAATATACTTTTATCGAAGTGATATCGATAATAATTAATATAGAAGTAAGGACGAATATAAACATTTCTTGATTATATTTTTTTTATATTGAATATTTTCTACATCAACAAATTATATATTGGTTTAGAGTATATATAAATATATTAAATAGAATATATAAGGGACTTTTATATATATATATATATATATTTATTTATTTATTTAATCTGATATATAATATATATGTGCATATTTCATTGGAATAAAAATCGAATATCGAAGAAAACATCAAATATTCAAATTATTTCCTATCGTATATTTTACATAATACATGAGAATGTGAATGACGTATCGATTAAAAATAAATCGTATAGTTTCTTTGATCGAGAATTAAACGTTCTTCTATCTTGGCATTCGTAAAGTTTTGATGACACATAAAAACACTCAAGGAGTTTTGAATTGCATCCAATTTACTTATATGTAGTAGATACACTTAAGTACATTACAGACGAATCACAGATATTTGCTATTAATTTCAAAGAAATAATTTACGATAGCAAACCTTTGAAAGAGAGAGAGGGAGAGAGAGAGAGAGAGAGAGAGAGAGAGAGAGAGAGAGAGAGAGAGAGAGAGAATCGTCTTATCCTATAAACGTAAAATCAAATATGATTTTTCTTGAATATATTTATTTCAAAATGATCGATCAATATTTAAGGAAGAAAATAAAGAAATGATTTTATCTCCTTTTTTTCGATCTAATAAAAAAATGATCTATCCATTTTTCTCTCTGTCTCATTAATTCAAGAATGAATAATAGATAAGAGATTGCACATTACAATGATCTATTGTACATGATTATCAGTGAACTTTAAATCTATGTAATTTAATCTTTTTTTTTTATCTATAATACATTCACACACACACACACACACACACACACTATTACTATCATACGTGTTAAAACAAAAATGTATATGTCTCTTTCGATATAAATAGAAAATATTTTATCTAAGATTTGAACTAACATTTTTCCAAACATCTAATCATCGACTCTTTCATTCTTTTTTTTTCTTTTTTTTTTTTTTTTTTTTTTTTTTATCAGTTAAGCATAAGTATTCTAATCGCTTTAATCGTATTCAAAATAGTTTCACAATTATAGGGTTTTTTGTTTTCAATTGTAGAAATGCAAATGTTTCTGATTTTATCAAAGCTAAAAAAAAAAGAACGAAATAAAAAATATTACTATTTACATACCAAGATGATAATTCGATTTGTAACTATTATTAGTAATTGTATTAGATTGTCAATATTAAAAATAAATAGATCGTAAAAGAAAATTTTCGATTTGATCTGTATATACATGTACGTACGTACGTATGTATGTATCTGATATATTATCCATATTTTTACTAATTTTAAATGTAACTATTAATAGTTATTTAAGTACGTTTTAGTCGTCTTTTGAAGTTCAAACGGTTAGACTATTTTACAAAAAGAGAGAAAGAGAAAGGAGAGAGAGAAAGAGAAAGGAGAGAGAGAAAGAGAGAGATAGAGATTATTTTTATATGTATGTGTGTGTATCGTGTTATCGTGTATACATTATATGTATATATATATATAGTAGTTCTTTGCAAATTAGCTTGACACGAACAGAACGTATCTGGCTTGGTCTTAACGATTACACAACCTAACTACCTAACTTAATTTCAAGCAAGAACGTATTTCGAATATAAACGAATACCAATGCAAAAACTAACACGTATAAAGATGATATATAAATATACATCGATATCTGGGGATACTATCCCCAGATATACAACTATCATGGGATAGTTGGAAAGTTCCTAGTTCGATTGAAAGTTACTAGGTGTTAAAAAAAAAAAAAGGAAATCAATTAGACTCTTTTCGGTGATTTGCTAAGCTAATTTTCTTTCCTTTTTTTTTTTTTTTTTTCTTGTTTTCATTTTCAAATTGCAAAACTACAAGTTCAAATAATATCAATCCCTGGCGAAAAATATTGATATTTTTTTAAATCGTTAAAAAAATTTTCGTTCCCACCTAGGAATTTTTGGCGAGAAACCTGTAAATAGATTTTATATAGGAAAAGAAAACACATTCGTTTTCGTCGTACGTAACGTTCGAACGTAACGATACGAAACTAAAGTTTCATCGGCTTTATTAATAACAAACTTTTCTTAAATAGAATCGCCTTCTTACAAACATCAGGAAATAGAATCGAACTTGTGATCTTCTTCGCAACAAAAAAAAAAAAAAAGAAAAAAAAACAGGCCACACATGTGGGAACGCTTAACGACTAACTGTACGTTAAAATAACAAACGTTGAACGTTCATTAGAATTAATATATCGAGAATAGTCGTCGTCATCGTCATTATCGTCGTCGTCGTCGTCATCGTCGTCGTCGTTGTCGTCTTTATCGTCATCGTAATCGTTTTGATCCGGCCGACAAAATTTTTTCTCGAATTTTTTTCTCCCGTTTTTTTTTTTTCTTTTTTAATCTTGATTATTATCCCGTATGAAAAATTTATAATTAATACCAAATATAACATAATAAAAATGTATAATATAATATTTTACGTGATAATCAATATGCGTTTGATATAATTATTTTCTATATAAAACAGATATATGGATAAACATAAATTTGTTAGAAATTAAAATGATCCAATTACAATGCCGACATTAAATAAATTTAATTTCATTGATTACATTGATAAGATCAATTTTTCTTGTATTATAATGGAAAAAAAAAAAATACACACACACACACACATATACACATAAATTTTGTATCGTATAAACAAATAAATATAAAGAAAACATTAATAAACTTCGAAATATCAATTGATGCGTGTACGATACAACTAAGCCAAATATACATTCACGTATCATAATTCGTGGAAACCATGAACGGCTCTCTTCGATTATTTCAGAGAAGTATTCTGAAAACGGGAGGAAGATCATTTCGGAGAAAAATACAGGGTGGGTCAAAACGTTCTTAGAATTTTTTTTATAATTTGATAATAAAAAATTAAATCGTCAAAGCCGCCGCAAAATAGTCCAATTGATTTTGAAAGATGACCTTTGGCTCTAAACTTACGATTTACTTTGTAGAAACGTGTTGTTGGAGATACATACTAATGAATCGTGTTCGATAGTAACGTAGGACGTATATATATATATAGATGCACACATATTATATAGACACAC
>NC_140825.1:1165000-1225000 GCF_050613455.1 Vespa mandarinia | reverse complement strand
ATCGTCGTCGTCGTCGTCGTCGTGGTCGTCGTCGTCGTCGTCGTCGTGGTCGTCGTCGTCGTTGTCATCGTCGTCGTCGTTGTCATCGTCGTCGTCGTTGTCGTCATCATGGTGTCAAAGTCTTCGTCTTTATCGTCGTGTCGTGGATTTGTTCGGAGTTGAAACGAGCGGAGATTTTTTACGAGAGCATAGACTACTGTTACTACTGCTGTCGCTTCTGCAGACGCGCATACCGCAGCATTGCCGCATAATTTTTGTTGCGAATAAAAAAGAAAGAGAAAGAGACAGAGAGAGAGAGAGAGAGAGAGAGAGAAAGAGAAAGAGAGAGAGAGAGATATCGAAAAAACGTGAGCTTAATCCATCCGTAGCTGCATCGGGCTTTCATTTTTTTTTGCTCCTCCTTTTTTTTTATTTTCTTTATCTCGAAAAGTCTATCTTTTCTATAAAGAGAGATCGAGGAAGATAAATCAAGGACAATTTCAAGTTAATTTCCAGTGATTATTCTCATCGATTTTTGATGATTTTTATTATTCTTATTTGATCGTCGTCGTTATCGTTATCGTCGTCGTCGTCGTCGTCGTCGTCGCCGTCGTTGTCGTCGTCGTCGTCGTCGTCATTGCCGTTGTGAAAGTGACAGATTCGAATATTAGAAAATATTTGAATGAAATTCGACGAGATAATGTGAGAAAGAGGTGTTAGATAAGATAATACGTATTACCGTTCAATAACGGAAAATATTATTATCATAGTGAAAGGACGGCATATAGGAGATATATAATAATAATAATAATAATAATAATAATAATAATAATAATAATAATAATAATATAGTTGATATCTTCGGATTTGCCGTGTAACGAACGTGATCTCCAACTCAGGACAGTGGCGCCCCTCTATTGGACCGCCAGCTACGACGACGATAATCGCAGGTGTGATTTTTAAGATAGTTTCTGATGCATCCAAATTATCTTATGTGTGTTTCTTATCATTACATATATTTATTTTTATATTTTTTATAATTATATATATATATATATATATATTTTCTTTTTTATTTTTATTCTTTTCACAGATATTCTAATCATTCTTTTTTATCTAATTCTATCAATCAATTTTCTTCGATTTATTATTTATTCATGATTAAGACGTGAGATGCGTGAGATTAGAAAAATCTATGTGTGTGTGCGCGTGTGAGTGTGCGTGTGTGTGTCTAAGAGAGAGAGAGAGAGAGAGAGAGAGAGAGAGAGAGAGAGAGAGAGAGAGAGAGAGAGAGAGAGAGAGAGAGAGAGAGAGAGAGAGAGAGAGAGAGAGAACAACAAATGAATGAAATTAGATGAGTAATTTTTTTTATTTTTTTTTGCTTCGATTATGCATCGTATTCATCGTATTCATCGTATTAAGAAACAGCTGATTGTGACGTCTGTCAGCTTGACGTCCGCCATTTTGCTCTTTCTATCTCACTCCTTTTCTATCTCCTATTATATATATATAGAGAGAGATAGAGAGAGAGAAGAGAGTGTAAAAGAGAAGCATCCAAGCGACGCAACACGAGTCTTCACGCGCGTTCAGCTGGATGACTCGTTCGTAAAGCGTGCTCTCAGCTGTATCTAGCTAGTGATTCTAAATACAATACATACATACACTTAAATCCCTGACGTGCTCGCGCGTTCATACATTTACCTTTGACCGATCGACTCTTCTCTCTTTCTTTTTCTTTCTCTTTCTCTTTTACGTCTCACTTCGGAACGAAACGTTTCTTGAACGTCCATTACTATTTATTAGTTTTCTTTCTATTTTATTTTATTTTATTTTATTTTATTTTATATATAAAATAATACAAAGGCCAAAAAAGATTTCTAAGCTTTGTATTGTATAGTTTTACAATCTAAAAACAAAGTAATCGATTAATAAAATCTAAACTGAAGGATACTTTTGTCCTAACCTATATAAACCCAAACTTTTTAAGGGATTTAATTTGTATCACGAGAATCTCGAAGGATAATATGTTTGGTCCTTTTGGAATTGTTTTATTTTTATTATATAAATTCTTCCGTTACGTTGGTAAGGTAATAATAATAATAATAATAATAATAATAATAATACTAATAATAATAATAATAATAATAATAATAATAATAATAATAATAATAATAATAATAATAATAATAATAATAATTTTTTCATTTTTTATTTCTTTTTTCTTTCTTCCTTGTCCAATGAATGACGTATTATAAACATAATATAAATTCTATCCTTGTAGAATAAATATAGAATATCGAACGACATGAGAGGTGATCGGATAAATGAAGGTTTTAGTTTTAGATATGGCAAATTCGATGGGTGAATAAAAAAAAAAAAGAAAAATCACGTTTCAAATGTTCCTCCCGTTCTAATAATAATCATATTGAAAAGAAGAAGAAAAAATTGAAGAGGAAAAAATTTTTCCCTTTTTTTTTTCTTTTTTTTCTTTTTTTTTTAAATAACAAAGAAATTCTCATTTATTATTATTAGATCCTCGATTAAATTCGTGTTTTGATCTCTTGGTTTCAGACCTCGTGGCGGCGTTGGATCGGAGCATCCGCAGAGTAGCGACAGCGATGATTCCACCACGACGCACAACCAAAATCAGGGTCAAGGTTACGGGCATGGACATTCTCATGGACAGTTCGACTCTTATACCGTGCCCAAAGTCCAAGTGTCGGGACCACCGAACCCTTCTGAATCCTCTTCCGTCGTCAATGGGCAAGTTTCATTCTAGTATTCTATTCTTGTTTCGTAGAAATTTTTTATTTTTTTCTTTTTCTTTTTTTTTTTTTTTCTTTTTTCTGTCTCTTTTTTTTTGATCGAACCATCGTACATTCTGTCACATACAAATTTATTAATATTTATCATCGAATTTTTATATTCTTTTTATCTAAGAGATAAGGATATATATATATATATTTTTATATATATAAATTACTTCATTCTCTCGATGTCAAGGTCGGTGATATACGAGGAAAATTTTCATCCATTATCCTTTAAAGTTAACATTTTAGGATCGTTTAATCTAAGTTTATCTAACTTGATCATGAAAGAAGAACGATATTAGACTTAGCGTTAGTCGAAAATCGAGGTGACTAAAGCTTGTAAGATTAATGGCTAACGACGGAAGAAGTTGGAAGATAAACTCTATTGGCTCGTAAAGAAGTATGAGAAAATTGATGAGACTCGTCGACGAGTAGTCTTTCTTTCTCTCTCCCTCTCTCTCTCTTCTCTCTCTCTCTCTCTCTCTCTCTCTCTCTTTAGGAAGGAAATGTTCTCTCTACTTTAGATTAGAAATGATTCTTGGGTCTATGACAATTGGCTAAGAGATTAGCCTCGACCTACGACTATGGTTTATAATTCCTAAGGTATCTTTTAAGCTCTATTGACGAATTGTTAAAAGAGGAGAGAGAAGAAGGGTGGGAGGAAGGGAGGGAGGGAGGGAGGGATAACATTCATTTCGTTCGTTCGTTCGTTTAACATGCGAGAACCGATAACGATATTTTAGCACGTTTCTTATCGTTCTCCTCCCACAAATTGATTACTTTACTTCGAAACGTCGTTACTCGCGTTTCGTGATTTTATTTTTTCTTTTCTCCTTGTTTTGTTTTGTTTTGTTTGTTTGTTTGTTTTTTTTTTTCTTTTTTTTGACTTCTTCTTTAAGTAATCCCTCGAGTCTGTGTACCGAAAGTATATATGTATATATAAGTGAAAAAAAGAGAGATAGAGGGAAAAGAAATTATATTTATGAGAACGATCATTAAGATCGATAATCTCAGTGAAAATCATGCTAGAAATGACGAATTCAAAATATCCCTCATCTGGCGAACAGCTGATCGTTAATATCGATAATCAGCTGGGATCCTGTTCGAAGTTTGTTCGTGTTACACGTTATTTCAAGACTAGTCTTTACAAAAGTCATGATATCATTTACGGTTACATCAAGCAAAAGAATTCTATAATATCGTGCGCCTATCAACGACATAACGAACGCCGGCTCGTCGTAAATCGTGATCTTACATCGGTCAAAGTTCCTCGGTAAGTATTTATATACGTATGTATGTAACTTTTAATTGATTCGTCTTATTCTTCCTCTTTTTTTTTTTAATTTATTTTTCGATAAATCGTAAGATAATTTACGACTCGATTATCTTATTATTTTAATCGATCTTATAATCAATCGTTCTTTTAATATTCGAATTGATAATAGTATTTTAAAACGCAATATTTTATCATTTATAAGAAGCGCAAATTATTCGTTAAGTTGTCGCGAAAAATTAAATTCCATGAGGCTATTAAATGTAATTTCATTTGCAATAAAGAGAGTACAATTTTTAATTGATGTTTTGATAAGATAGAAAAACGAAAAAAAAAAAGAGAAAGGTAAAAGAGCAAAAAGAAAAAAAATAAAGAAATGAGAAAGAAAAGAGGAAAAACAATTGTCACAAACAAATTCTATGATAGTTAAACAAAAAGGATTATAGAGTAGAAGTTAATCCGTGTACGTAGTCTCTCTATATATTTTCTACCTTAAAAATAATACGATTTCCATCCGATCTGCTGGTCAGTCTATATTGATTATTTTTAGATCATTTTCAAGGCCTATCTCCGTACATTAATCCGATAGCAATCTTCTCGATAGGAATTTCTGCTTCGAAATATTGTTTATTTCTTTAACACATTGTAAGTAAGAACGTACTTAGTTATATACATATATATATATATATATATATATACATACATATATTATATACATACACATATATATATATATATGTATTATATGCGTATGTATATGAGAGAGAATAAATAAAGTTTGAAATGTTTCTTTTTCTCCTTTTTCTTTTTTCTTTTTTTTTTTTTTTTCACGGTACAACGATAACAAATTCACGTTCTAATCAAACGCTTAGTCACAGGTGTTCTGTTAAGTGTCTTTAATTCTTATCGATCACGATTTCGATTCGAAACGATAATGATTATATTAAAGATCAATTTCGATTTATGTGAATAGATATGTATAGTCAATGAAAATTGTAATAGCAATCAAATGGTTAAGACACTTGTATGTTTATCAATATAGAATTTTTCGATTTAGGAAAAGGATCTAACATTGTAATAAGAAGCTTTTTAACGAGTTCGTGTTTTAGTTGTTCATCGTTCTTAGGACAAATTCATCATCATCAATTTGTTACACCAGCTACGATCTATCAACCTAAGCACTATATATATATATATATAACTACAGAAGATAATCTAAAAGTTCTTAGACGAATCAAAAGTTCTTGGCTGATTAAAAAAAATCAATTACATTCTTTTTGGAAATTTTTTAGACTAATTTTTGTTTTTGTTTTTTTTTCCATATTGCAACTACAAAATCAACAAATATTGAAACATAAAAATTAATTTTTAAAATCATCTGAGAAACTTTAGGTCCATCCTTTATTTATTTAATTTATATTACTATATATATATATATATATATATATATATATATATATATATATATGCATGACAAATTATTAATTATTTTTATTACAAATTTATGGATTTAATTATTAAAAGAAATGAGTAAAGGTGAGAAAGAAAGAAAATAGAAATGTGTGAATAGTATTATAGAGAATTAGATCGTTCATTCATAGTTTTCTTCTTATTCTTCTTTCATTACGTAATGAACTTTTTTAGGTTTCGTAGGAAATCCGTGTATGTCCGTGGGTGTGTGGGTGTATATATGTGTGTGCGTGCGTGTATATGTGTGTGTGTCACGTTTATTAGAATCGCACAAAATTAACTGGGACATCCGTATCGTTATAGGATTTTCCATTCCTGTTTCTCATCGTTTTCATTCTTTCTTTCTCTTTTTTTCTTTTTTTTTTCTCTTTTTTTTTTCCTTTCTCGTTTACCTAGCATATGAACAATAATGTTCTAAGGTTTCCAACGGTATACATAAGCTTTTGATATTAAGGTTAATCTCTTTGATCTAGTTTAACTTATACTTCTCTTGTGTTCAATGAAGTTTTCTTATGTTACTGATAAGAGGATGATCGATTAATGTGACACGTTAAATGAATTTAATAATCATTGTACAGAAAATTTCGTATTTCGTTATCTATATACTTATTATTCTATTTTATATTTTATACGATTAATTTAGAAAGAAATATTTCCTTTGAATATTTCCTAAAATATATTGATCTCTTTTCTCTCTCTCTCTCTCTCTCTCTCTCTCTCTCTCTTTCCGTTCTTTTTGTAATTTATTCGTATACAAAAGACATCAGGCGAAAGATAAAAAGTGTCTTTAAAATCAATTAATCTATTGTTAGACTTCTTTTTTTCTATTTCTAACTTATTTTGTTATCTTTCAAATTGTAAAACTACAAATCGTGATAGAATAATTGATTTGTTTTTGTTAAATCACTTAAAAACTCTTGGCGCATCGCTTATTGGAATATTTTCTTTGCAAATATATCTTTGTTATATAAATATATCTTTGTATAAAAATTCTATAAAAAAAAATTATATATATATATATATATATATATATATATATTGATGGAAAATAGTTTTAAAAATATTTAAAAAAAAAAAAGGAAAAAGAATTCAGAATATTTTTGTTTGATCAAATAAATAAATAGATTAATTTTAAAAGAGTTTGCGAATACTTGTGCCATGGACTGTATCGATATATCATTAAAACTCAGTAAAAAGAAACAAAAAAAAAAAAAAAGAAAAGAATTATTAAATATCTTTCACTTGTTTGGCAACACCGATAAGATAATATACTTATAGAGACATATTACAACATTCAATGTTGACGTTCTTTCATATATGTCCCTCTCGTCGAAAGAGTCTTATATAAATAGTCCAAGAAATATAAATTGAAAATTTTAATTCGCATATTATCTCTCATTTATAAAATTAATATATTTATTATATAATACAATATTTTACAAATTTAGCAGAACTAAAAAAAAAAAAAGAAAGATATCTAAGTAATCGAAGTAAAGATAAAAATGTTAAAATATGTATTTATACATATGCTCATTACAATTTTTTACTTATTATTTATGCATTTACTTTATGTACAATTGTTTCGCGAATATGTTCATCGTAGTATTAATATTTCTTTTTTTTTCTACTACTTTTTTTTGCTAATTTGTATTTGTATATATTTCCTTCTTTTTTTTTTTTTTTCTTTTTTCTTTTTTTTTAATGTTTCATCACGTTTCCAACAAGTTCGATTATAAAATTTCATAAATCATGGGGAGATTATAATAACAATGAAAATTTCTAAGAAAATTTCATATCACGATATTTATCATTCAAAGTTGACAATGTGCACTGACTGCTGCAAGTTTTTGAATAAAGAATTTTTATCTCTAATGATTTACGATTGTTAGAAAAGGTGCTCACGTGACTTGATTAAGATATATACGTATATATCAATAATTGCTGCGAAGAAAGAAAACCACGAATGGATTTTTTTTCTTCTTCTGCTACTGCTACTTCTTTCTCTCTCCCTCTTCCTCTCTCTCTTTCTCTCTCCCTCTTCCTCTCTCTCTTTCTCTCTCTCTCTCTCTCTCTCTCTCTCTCTCTCTCTCTCTCTCTTTTTTTCCCTCTTTTCTTGTTCTTCGTGTTGGCTATTAATATCATTGCGTGTAGTATTTTCCTTTGAGAATCGTTTTTGCTCGTCGCAATAGTAGTCGTCGTGTTGGTATACGCCTTTAAATTTTACGACATCCTGAGATTAATTCAAAGTATAATCGATATGATAGTGCGAGAGAGAGAGAGAGAGAGAGAGAGAGAGAGAGAGAGAGAGAGAGAGAGAGAGAGAGAGAGAAAGAGATAATTATATCTATGAATTCGTCGATCACGAAAGGGAATTAAAAAAATTACAAAAAAGTACAAAATATTGAAAAAATATATCTTGCTAATTTGGCTAATGCGTTGGATCCATTTGATAATAGATCGTAATTTTTTTTTGTCAATCACAAAATGAAATTTGAAAAAAAAAAAAAACGCACGATGATTAAAAAAAAAAAAAGAAAAAGTCATTTTTGCAAATTCGTTCGATGCGATCTTGATCTGTTTCGATAATCTATTTATTTATTTGAGAATAAATTGTATAACTCTATTAGATCATAGGAAAAATAGAATCAGTGAAGGGAGGGGTTTTCTTTTTTTTTTCTTTTTTTTTTTCCAGAAATCTAATCAATGCGAAACACGATAGGAAGCCAATCTCGCGTGACGTAAATCTTCGAACATGAATGTCGAACGAGGCTTCCATGGGATCGCTTTATCTGTCGGATTAATTGCTATTACATATCTCATAGTCCCTCTTTCATTTCGTTTTGATACTATGTAATAAGATGATCTACAGAGAGAGGTTCTTACGTGATATAAATATATACATACATACATACATACATATATGTATACATATAAATGAAATTTCGAAATTTACATATATATAAAAAGTTTATTATGTAATTAACATATACAAAATATTTAAATATATATATATATATATATATATATATATATATATATATATACATAGAGGGAGAGAGAGAGAGAGGAGAAGAGAGATATGGTAGATATATGAGAAAAGTTTTAAATTATAAAACTGTAAGTGTAATAACTTGTTTGCAATATGAAAAAAAAAAAAAAAAAAAAATTAGATACTTCTAATTGTCCATACTGTATATCGTATATCATTCAATTGAACAAGTATGTCTTTTGTTTTTGATTAGATACATGTATTTGCGTTTGTGATTATGCCAGATACACGTTCTTTTTTTTTTTCTTTCTTTCTTTTTTTCTAATAATTATTGATATTGCAACATTTCTCGTCTGATAAAAGTATCTGCGAATAGAATTTTATGTTTTGTTGTAATCTATTATATGTGTGTGTGTGTGTGTGTGTATGTATATATATTGTATATATATGTCTGTAATAACACATCTTGTTCGAATCTGGTAATAACTAGTCTTGTTTGAAACAAAAAATAAAAGATTAAAAAAGAAAAAAGAAAAAAAAAAAGAAATTAAAAAGAAAAAAAATCGAGATCTTTAATGATGTTTTCGACGTATATCGAATAATACGATAATTTTCTTCTAGTTTCTTATCGAAGTAAACATGACGCAAAGAAATAATGTAAAAGCTTAGGAGAGCAACAGGGTCAACTTTTTTTTATTATACTATCTGGTACACGAAGGATGAATTCTTTTTTTTTCTCGCTTTTTAATTTTTTTTTTTTTTTTTTTTTTTTCTATAACACTTGATTTTACTGGAAAAAATAAAAATGTAGATTGCAATTTTTAATAGAATTATTTCTATTCTATTCGTTTAACAATTATCGTTTAACACAGTAATTTACATTATAAAAATTAATTTATAAATATTAATCTTCGATATTAATTCTTTTTTTTTTCTTCATCTTCTTTTCTTTTATAGCTAATCGTTGGAATAATAAATGATAAAAATAATGTTCAGATAAAATGAATAAAGGAATTGAGAAACTCTTGAAAAATGATTGAAGTTCATTTAAAAATGTCAATCTATTCGAATAAGTAGTGACATTTATATTTACGATGGCTAATTAATTTTATTGAGGGAAACGATAATGAAGTTTAAGTATAAGAAAGGATGAAAAATGATTAGAAGTGTACGATTTATATAACATTTTTGTAAATTATCTATATCTCTCTCTCGTTATACTTAAATATTAGTCAGGGCCATAAATAAAAATCTAATGGTTTCAAATTTTCTATTTTTGTTTAAGAACTTGAAGATATACATAGATCGTATTCGCTTTTGCGCAAGTTCGAATGGAGAAATTAAAATTTTCTAAGTGAGACTGAAAGATCTAAGATTATTAAAAAAAAAAAAAAAAAAAAAAGGTAAATAAATTAGCTTTAATATTAAAATAGCTTTAATAGGATTTCTATTATTCGAAAGATATCGTCCAAAGAAGAAGAAAAAGAAAAAAAAAGATTTAATTTATAAAAAAAAAATAATAATTGTGGAAAACAATAAAAATTGTGGATCGAAACTCGATTAATAAATCTATTTATATAAATTTTCAATGAAATAATTTAAGTGTTAACATGGCAACAACATTCCTAGTATGAAAAATATTTTAATAGATATGTTTACTTGTATAGATCTAATCTAAATGAAAATATTATAATCGAAATAATTATAAAAATATTGTATACATTATTAGATCTAATCATTTATAAGTTTGAACATAGTAAAAGTATTTTTAGTATGCAAATATCAAAACATTGCAACAGATCTGTCTAGACGTTGGCTCAATATATATATATATATATATATATATATATATATATACAATATTAAAAATAGATCTAATCTTTCTAAACTTTAACTATAATGTTCATACCAATTTAATATGGCACATATAAGTATGTACATTTAAAATATATGTATTTTTAAATTAACAAGAACATTGCCAAAATTAGTTACGCATTTAATGTTCGAAATTTCGATTAAAACTCTAACTATCTAACTAAAATACAATCCACATATACGTTGATTTATTTATATTTAACTTAGGAAGGACAAGGCCAAATTTATATTAGACACAACTTTTAATCTTTCAAATTTCTAATTGAAATACTCATTGATATCCCCTAAACGCATAATATTGATTTTTAATCTATTAATGTCAAGGTCGGTATGTCTTCTAAATTTCTAATTAAAAGTTTCATAAAAATACAATTAAAAAAAAAAAAAAAAAAGGAAAAAAAATAAGAAAAAAAAAGAAAATTGAGAAAAAAAATTAATAAATTAAGAGATATTATATATTTAACTTGAGAAAAGAATAAACAACTGACAAATTGCACGCAGATGTAATTTTTTTTAATTTTTTATTAAAATATTCATAAGAATTAATGAAAATAGATGTATATCACGGTATATCACGGCATATCACGGTAATTAATTTACGTGTCAAAATCTATTACTTTTTTTCACTTCTCATCTTCTTTTTCATTTTCTTTTTCTTTTTCTTTTTTTGTTTTTCTACAAAAATATTAAACATTTTATTATACACGAAACGCGATCGAGAAAACGCATGCGTCTTTTTTTCCGATTTCTCCTAGTGAAGAAAAATATAAAGAAAGAAAGAGAGAGAGAGAGAGAAAAAGAGAGAGAGAGAGAGAGAGAGAAGAGAAAGAGAGTGAGAAAAGGAGGAAAAGGAATAGAAAGAGAAGGAGTAGGGATATGATATCAGATATGGTGGGAGAATGAAACGACGTGGTGGGAGTTAGAAGGAAGATGGTATAGGCAAAAGTAAGAAGAGGAAGGGGAAGGTATCGAGCGAGTACGGAGTAACAGACTCGACTCGAGACGATTTGACGGGAGGACGCGGAGAGAAACGGACCGTGTGCGGAGCGTGGTGCGAAGCCCAGGAACAAAACTGAACGAGACCGGGAACGGTTACGGGTACGCGGCAGTGTCGTAGAGAAGACACGCTACGATCGCGTCGTCCGTTTCCTGTGTGACCGTTCTCTATTTTTTTTATTTTTTTTTTTATTTTTTTTTTTTTTTTTTTTTTCTTTTTTCATTCTTTTTGTCCCCCAATTTCTATCTCTTTCGAAAAAATCTCTCTTTTTTTGTTTTTATCTTCATTATCTCCTTTCGTAAATAATTCGTTAAAAAGAAGTATATATATATATGTAAATATATATATATATATATATATATATATATATATCTATATGTGTGTGTGTATATATATGCATGTATGTATGTATGTTTACATGTACATACATATATGAAAGTTTCAAGAAGATCACAGTGAAATGATAATAAGGAACAGAACTCTAATATCGTTACTGTCTCGATAACTTTTCTCTCTTTTTTTTGTTTTGTTTTTTGTTTTGTTTTTTTATTTGTTCATGTATATATGTATATATACATAAACATATATATATATATATTTGATTGCATTGATTGTTGGAACATTATACAATAATTACTATTGCCGTCTCCTTGCTCGTACAACAGAATCGAGCTAGTGCGTGACCGGTATCAAAGTTAATTTCGGATATATTCCTAAGGGAAGTTTTAGATCGTTACGTAGCGACCACCAACAAGATCGATCGATACACGAAGGGCATCGGCCGAAGCCGGGTTGTATACATACATACATACATACATACTTATATACACACACATATATATATATATATGCATACGTACTAACGTACATACATTCACACGTACATAAATACTTAGTTAGGGTAAGGTCAGAGAAAAGAACGAAAAGAAAAGAGACAGACAGAAAGAAAGAAAGAGAGATAGATAGATAGATAGATAGATAGAGAGAGAGAGAGAGAGAGAGAGAGAGAGAGAGAGAGAAACCAGACGAAGAGGTTAAAGAAGTCTGATCAGGAAGAAGGAAGAAGATAAAAAGAAAAGGAAGAAAGGAAGGAAGAAAAGGATCGATCGATCTGGTACACGCGACAACGTTTTCCTCGTTACGTATCGACTCGTATTTTTCCCCCTTTTGTCCTGGTCGGCCTGGCAACCACCCTTACCGCTGATATACCTCGGTTAAGCGTCGTCGCCATCAACGACGGTAAAGACAACGATAACGGCGACAACGACGAGACAACTACGACAACGTTAACGGCTTCGTCGGTGTTACTACGAAAGAAAACAGAAGAATTTTGTATTATTCTATTAATCTGTTGGAGAATTCGTCGAATTCGAAATTGATTAATATACAAGTGTGTGTTATTTTTGAAAAGTTTTGTGTGTTTTTATGTGTATAAAAAAAAAAAAAAACCAGTGCCTTCACCGATGTGTCCTTATCGATTAATTAGAGATCCTTGAGAAAGATCGATCGATCGATCGAATGAATGATCGATCCTTGACTCAATATTTCGGCTTAAGGAGAGTGAGGGAGAGAGAGAGAGAGAGAGAGAGAGAGAGAGAGAGAGAGAGAAGAGGCCTTAATCTTTTCCCTTCTTTTTTTTTTTTGTTTCTTTCTTTCTTTTCTTTTCTTTTTTATTTTTTTATTTCGATCATCTCTAATCCGTGAAAAGACATTATTATCGATAAAGTATTATTTATCGATAGAGAAAGACAATTTTTCTAAAACTACCGAAAGAAGAAGCTCTCGATAAGAAGCGAGGGCAGGTGAATGGGAGAAGAAACGATTACAACGAAAGAACCTATAATGCTTTGCTTCGTGCAAGGTTTTACGGGGCGGGAGGATTCAAAATTACGTCGATCTAAAAGGTAAAAGTCTGTTCTTTCTTTATTTATTCTTTTCTTTTTTTTTTTTTTATTTTATTTATTTATTTTTTTTTTTTTCTTTAAGATTTATTTTCATTATTTGTGAAAGCTGTAATAATATTTATTTATCGGGATTGAATTTTTAGCCTTACTTTTCGCAATCGATACGAAAATATATTCATATGTTCATCGATTAGGCCAAAATTTTATCTGATATCGAACTCGATGATTATATATGATTTTTTTTTCGACGATTACATATGATTTTTATATAAAATATACTATAATAATTT
Source organism: Vespa mandarinia (assembly GCF_050613455.1). Lineage (NCBI taxonomy): Eukaryota > Metazoa > Arthropoda > Insecta > Hymenoptera > Vespidae > Vespa > Vespa mandarinia. Next base: position 1,211,413 of record NC_140825.1, on the reverse strand, counting down.
ATTATAATAATTATTTGTTTTATATATATATATATATATATATATATATATTATATATTTTTATTATAAATTAATTCTACAATCGTATCACAAATTTTTTAATCGAAATAATTAATGAGTATTAATAATTAATTATAATAAAAATTTCGATGATTTTAATTTAATAAAAAATAATGAATTATTTCAATGAAATTAAATCATAAAGATCATCCTCATCATTAATCGTCATTAATCGTCATTATTCTTATTATTAGAAATTTTGCTCTAAATTTTGTTCGTATGTTTGTCGATTAAAAAAGGATATAAATTAATTTTACAATCGTATCGCAAATTTTTTAATCGAAATAATTAATGAGTATTAATAATTAATTACAATAAAAATTTCGATGATTTTAATTTAATAAAAAATAATGAATTATTTCAATGAAATTAAATCATAAAGATCATCGTCATCATTAATCGTCATTAATCGTCATTAATCGTCATTATTCTTATTATTAGAAATTTTGCTCTAGATTTTGTTCGTATGTTTGTCGATTAAAAAGAGACACGCGCTTCTCAAAGTGAAAAGTAGGGGAAGTGAATGCGCCATAAAGAAGGTCGGTAGCACGTGCTTTATCGCATTGTCGAATAAAGAGAGAGAGATTCGATGAGCGACTCGCTTTCAAACTACGAACCGCTTCGTGTCCGGTCGCGTGTTTTCTTATTTGGGTCACAGACTCTAGTTTAGAGATGTAACTAGTGCGAACATATGGTGATAAAGAGAGATCATTGGAATCCATCTTGTTATTTAAAATTCCCCCTTTATTTTCGAACGGGATATCGTTCGAAAAAAATTCATCTCTTCTTTTTCTTTTTTTTTTTTTTTTCTTTTTTTTTACGCACGGAATCTTTCGTCGTCGTCATACGAATTTTCTTAATTAATTTGATCTCTTTTTATGCATACGTTTTTTTTTTTCTTTTCTTTTCTTCTTCTTCGAATCGTAAAATTTTATTAGGTGTAATTTAATTAGATAAAAAAAAAAAAAAGAAAAAGAATACCTCGAATTGAGTACGATTTTAGTTATTTGAGTCTGAATGTTATTGTTGTTACTATTCAGTTCATGTGTGCCAACAATTTTCTCTGTTCTTTTGTCAACCAATAGACTTGCTCGAGTTTAGATCTGACTAATGCTCGAATTTGAGAAGGAACTTAAGAGAAAAAGAAGAAGAAGAAGGAGAAGGAGAAAACAAGGAAAACGAAGAAATACATTCTACGAAAAGTTTCTTTGTGTCTTTTCGATGGATCAATTTTAGACGAGAATAATTTATTTCATACTTTTATCCTTTTCTTTCTTTCTTTCTTTCTTTTTTTTTTTTATTTGTATAATAAATAATTCATTTATTAGCAATTCATGTTGGATAATGAAAAATGTATTATCCAACATTTTTCTAATAACTTATGAAACAGATTATCTAACTCTATGATCATAAATAATAAGTATAGACGTTAAAATTTTAATTTTGTCCTATGCTTTTAGCTTCGATCGATCATTTTTGATGATATATAAAGATATATATATATATATATATATATATATATATATATATATATAACACGCAAGAAAAATTCATTGTCGGCAAATGTCATTCGATTGATAATGCATAATACGTCATTGTTCAATGAACGAGACTATCATTAAAAATTTTCCATTCTATTCGTACAACATGCAATGATGTTGCATACATATTATATTGCTTCTATTGTATTGTTCATTTTATCCTTATAATTATAAAAACGTCTAACGAGCTACTGCCACGTTTTCATGTAACTACAAATTGACCTCAAATTTAACGACTTATAATTTAGTCGATTATTACGAAGGTATTCTGGGGTTCATATATTTTTCGTTTTGATACATATATATATTCTTTTTTGTGACATTTGAATTGATATTTATTAAAAGATTATTCTTCTTTAACTGACGAGGTCACAGAAAAAAAAAAGAAAAAAAAATATAGATGAGTACGTTTATTCTTGAAAAATAATTCCTTTACGTTCAAAAAAAACAAATATACAAAATATATATATATGTGTGTGTGTGTGTGTGTGTGTGTGTGTGTGTGTATGTGTGTGTGTATTGAGATATAATCTATAATTTAATAATTTAAAAAATAACATGCAACGAAAGCCTTTAAGATTTATATTATTTTATTCTTCTTCATTTGACGTTCTACCAAAAATAAAACGTCGAGTGTATGAATCTAAGATAATAATCAAGTTGACCCGGGATTACAATGAATTAAGAGAACAAGTATGTACGAGCATTCAAATCATTTAAAATCCTCGAATCAATAACGACTCGTTCTCGAAAGGATACATTTCGAGTCTGTTGAATCAATGATGACGATTAAATTTTCAAGTTGTACATTTATATTTTGATAATTTTAAATATTACATTTCTGATTAATAATGTAGAAATTAATATCAAATTTTAACGATCTTTATTTCTTTGAGTTAAAATGTATTTGAAATTATTAATGACACGATCGAATATTATATCATAAAATCACGTAATACCATAATGATTCTTAATTTATATATATATATATATAAAAAAAAAAAAGAAAAAGAAAATAAAAACGTACGTATAATTAACCGAATGATTATTTTTATCATAATTTTTCTTTTTTTTTTTTTTTTTTTTTTGTTTTTTTATTATGTGTATATATAAGAATTCTTCTAAGATCTCCATAAAATTTCTTTGTCGTATAGAATTTATACCATTGAAGAAATATATGAGTGCATATTGCAAATGAGATAAATAAGTACTCCTTTGCGCAGCGCACACATTATTGCACTTTTTTTTATTCTGTATAAAAGTGCATATACACACACACACACACACAAATACTCGTATTTTTATCACATGAAAGTACGAGATAAGAGATGTAAGAATATCTTTATTTAACGTCGAACGAAGTATCTAACATTTTCCTCGTTCGTAATTATACTATGAATCGTATTTACGTATTTAAGTTATGAACATAGAGATCTATTTAATATATTCATTAGAAAAACAAACGAAAAGAGTAATTAAATTTAATAGATGAAAAATATTTACAATACGTTACTATACCATGAATCAAACATACATACGTACATACATACATACATATATATATATATATAGAAATTAAAAAAAAGGATAATAACAGATATAAAAAAAAAAAAAAAAAAAAAAAAGAAAAAAAGAAAAGAAAAGAAAAGAAAATAAAAAAGAAAACAAAAGAAGGAAATTGAGCGATATGAACGATCTTTTTCACTTTTTTTTTTTTTTTTTTTTTTTTTTTTTTTTTTCATCGAAGATTAATATCATGTCTGGTATAAATAAATTAAATCGGATAAAAAATAGAAAGAGAGAGCGAGAGAGAGAGAAAGAGAGAGAAAGAGAGAGAGAGAGAGAGAGAGAGAGAGAGAGAGAGAGAGAGAGAGAGAGAGAGAGAGGTATTAAATAGAGAACGAACGGTGTAAGGTAATTAATTAAATGGTAGTTTAGATATATAACGACTTTCGGTAGTGATGATAAAATATCATTTCAATGCGTTTAGAGACGGTTTCCAGTTGCGTATTTGTCGAGAGAGAAGCGATGGACGATTTAATGAGCGACCGTTTGAGGCAGAAGTACCGCTAAACTCGCTTCTACGACGGCGGTCGGGGGAAGGCCGTCTTTTAGAACATCGACCTCACGAACAGCAAGTCGTGGAAGTCATGGCAGCTATCGCCCCTTCGTTGCCTTGCCACTTGTTCTTTCTTTCTCTCTCTTACTCTTTCTTTCTTCTCTCTCTCTCTTTCTCTCTCTCTTTCTTTCTTTCGTATGAGTTATTCAGCATACATACCGTGTTAAAGTATAATACGATCGACGTAACTCCCGTTCTCTTTCTTCTAGATTATACAGAAGTTATACGAAAAGTTACTAGATCGAGAGTTAAAAGTTCCTATGGCATATACGAGGAAACCATCATTTTAAAAGCAATTTATGGTATAATATTTATTTCTTTTTTTTTTTTCTTTTGCTTTTTTTTCTTTTCTTTTTTATTTTATTCTTATCTTTTTATTTTTTTTTTTTTTTTTTATTTTTCCGACGTATCTTAAGATGAAAAATACAAAAATGAGAAAGAGAGAGAGAGAGAGAGAGAGAAAATCATGAATTTTTTTTATTAACGGGTTTATATGATCTAACGATAAATCAAGTTGGATCGATAAAGTCTCGAGAGGAAAGGAACGAGAGAGAGAGAGAGAGAGAGAGAGAGAGGAAAAAAAAGAAAAGAAAATATATATTAATTGATTTTTAAAAGATCATCTTAAAATACTTTTTATTTCTCAATTTGCATATATTTAAGATCTTTCGACTTGAAAGTCTATGTCGAAAATATCATTAATAAAATGAAATATTCGGTGGTTTATATCTCCAACGATAGGATGAAAGCACGGAAATAGATCGAAATGGTTCAGTGCCGTTGTTAGTTCTTCTTAGTACCCTACTAAATACTATTCGACCGTTTCAATAAAATTCTTGACTTTATATAATTGCCTTAATTTTCTTTTTCTTTTTCTTGTTTTTTTTTCTTTTCTTTTCTTTTCTTTTCTTTTCTTTTCTTTTTTTTCAATTATTGTCAGCCATTCATTAGTGCTAATTGCCATTTGCCGATAAAACTTGTTTCTATTATTATCATATTTGATTGCTATTTTTTTCGTGGTTATTATTAAAAATTATTTTCAAACGATAACTATGATGTTAAGTTTTATGAAATAATTGGTCAATGTACGAGACTATAGATTAGTTTAGTCAATAATTGTTATATCACATTCAACATGCGCGTCCGCGCGAGCGCACGCACGCACACACACACACACACACACAAATAAAGAATTAAAATTATACGCTTAAAAAATAAAGAAGTTTTTTCGTCGGAAAAGATTTTTTTTTTTTTTTAATTCTTTTCAATGTTATATATAAGCTTAGGAGATTAGTTTTAAACGTTTAGTTATCCGTGATCGTTATTTAAGTACACTAATACTAAATACTTCGTTTGATCTAACGAAAATCAAGTACTTATTGAACTTGTTCATAGATCGGGTCAAACGGAGAACATTAAAGTTAATTAACGTAGTTAGCGAGTTAAGTGCATTACGATGAGTATACGATATTTAAAAAAAGATCTATTACGATATACATACATACATACATATGTACGTAAATACGTATATCTATATTCTATGATATGGTTTAAATCCTTTTGAAAATAGTATACTTGGTATCTCAGTCTCTCTATCTTTCTCTTTCTCTCTTTCTCTTTTTCTCTTTTTCTCTTTTTCTCTTTTTCTCTTTTTCTCTTTTTCTCTTTTCCTCGAGTGTTTTTCTCCGAAACGAAGCTATTTCATTATCAATATGATCGGCCTTGAGAATTTTCTTCTCACAAATTCAACATTATATCTATCAGTGAATAAACTGCATCCTTGAGTGCTTGTCTATTTTGAAATGTTGGAAAAGTCTGATCGAATAATAAAATAAAAAATGACATACACGTCTTTCTTCCTCTATCTCTCACTTTTTATGATAGTAATTGTCATTCAAAAATATTATCGAAAAGTCAAATGAAATTTCATGGTTATTGTTCTCAAGAAAAAGAATCGAACGAAGATGATTCGAAAGCGTAGGTGTTCAATACCTTTTCTACGCTCGAGTTGTTCTCAGAAAAAAAGACAGAGACAGAGACAGAGAGAGAGAGAGAGAGAGAGTGTGTGTGTATGTGTATGTGTGTAAGAGAGACAGAGACAGAGATGACCTTCTCTGCTCGCTGACCTCTTTACTTAATGGATTTTGCGGGCAACCTCTGCAAAGTCGAACGTACAACGATATATGCACTATCTCGGTCTTTCTATCCCGATTATCCCATTTATTATTTCCCTTCGTTCGAGCCAAACGTAAACCTAATTCTCTAGAAACCATGTGCCAGTTAATGTATCTATTTATATTTATACACTCACTCACACACACATATATGTTATATATCTACCGTGTCCTTTCACATTGCAAACAAAGAAAATATTAATTTTTGCAAGTATATGTAATCATTGCAAAAAACGATCTATAAAAAAAAATATATATATATGTTTATATATACATATGTAGATATATATATATATATATATGTATATAGACATGTAGATATATATATATATATATATGTATGTATTATTTCGAGTTAAAGAATCTTTAATAATAAAACAAAAAAAAATAGTAACGAGGACTTGATAAGTATACATACGTATGCATTAAACGCATCCTTCGATTTTCATATAAGTATGTTTATATGTATGCATGTATGTGCGTGCATATATATCTACAGAGTGGGCCCAAAGTTTCAAAGTAGGAGTCTAAAGATAAAAGAAAGAAAGAAAACAAAAATATATAAAATGTTCTTAGATAATTTTAAAACTCGATTACTATTTAGCGAAAATTATATATATATATATATATATATATATATATATATATATTTTTCTTTTTCTCTTTCCTTTTTATTTTTTATTAGGATTATAAAAATTATATAATTGTTTGAAATTAACTTTCTTTTTTTTTTTGCTCTCTTTTTTTTTTGTATATGACTTGTGAACGTTTGGAAATTGAAAGCATAAACGAAATAAAAAGAAAAAAATAAAAAGAAAGAATTTAATTACGCAAGAAAGCACTTTTCTTAATCGTTCGTTCGTTCGTTCGTTCGTTTTTTTTTTTCGCTGTCATTGAATGCACTTTCGATATTGTTGATACATCAATTTTCGTACTGATAATTTATTTGATATTTCATTAAGTTATGTAGATATGAAAACGATCACGATGTGTGCCCGTTACGTATCAATTAGTTTCATCGATTATTTTGCGATGACTTTCATTTTTCTTCTTTCTTTTATTTTTCCCTCTTCTTTTTTTTTTCTTTCTTTTTTTTTTTTTTTCTTCTCTTTTTTTTCTTTTTTTTTCTTCTTCGATAAAGATCGTGAAATAATTAATTCGTTCGTTCGATTAACGAATGGAATAATACGAGGAATAGGTAATATCGTTATTTTATTTTCGACAATCAAAAATGAAAATTTTTATTATTCCTACGGTTTTATCTTCCTTCTTCTTTTTTTTTTCTTCCCCTGACTTCGATCGTACTGGATTCGCACACGAATTGTATGTATGTATATATATATATATATATATATATATAATAACTCGAACTTTGCGATCTCGTCATCGTCACCGGAAATGAACGATAATGCTCGCTATTACGTTATGCGATATTCGTGCGTACATAGTCACTGTTCACTTCGCAGTAAATATATAGGTGGTAGAGAGAGATCTAATTTTTACTAATTTTTTCTTTTTTTTTTGGTTTTTTTTTTTTTTTTTTTTTTTTTTTTTTTTTTTTTCTTTTTTAAATAACAAGAAATCCATGTACAAGTAATGTTTATATTTCTCACAAAAATTTGTAACTACGCAGCGATAATGATCGTTCGTAATTCAAAAAAAGAAAAAAGGAAAAAAAAGGAAAAAAGACGAAAAGTGTCTTTTAAAATTGTCTATTTTTGAAGAGACAAACTTGTGTTAGAAGAGAAGTTCAAAGGCCGACTATTATTATCTAAAAGAAGATAGTGGGATCAACTAGAGACAATGACCCCGTTTCAATGATTATCAGAGTTCAAAAGTGAGCATGCGAGAAGAAGATGTTAACATCATACACACACCCACATATACACACACACATATATATATAATATATACACATATTTCATTCATTATAGTAGAGAATGTGTGCTAATATTTGAGAGACAATTTCTCCAGGAAGGAAGATCGTATAATATCGAATCGAATCGAATCGAATCGAATTGAATTGAATCATCGACTGAATATTAATACTGTTTATGATTTATTTCTTTTTGTCATCTTTTACTTTTGTTTTTGTTCTGATTTTTTTTTTTTTGCACTCTTTAAAAAGAAGGAAGCACAATTGCAAAACAGGAAATACCGGTCTATGCTCTGATTAATTTAAAGTCGATCGCCTCATTTCTCTCGATGATTAAGAATAATTATTATTGAATGGAAAGAAGAGCGTTGAAAAATCGGGCCAATCCTATCGATGTATTGAAATGTCGATCGCTAAACTAAATGTTCCGATTTGTTCGTAATGTATTACGGTCTTGATTTGAAAAAGTAAGAAAACGAAAGAATTGAAAAAGCAAAGAGAACGAAAAACTATACTGATGATATGAGAAAGAGAGAGAGAGAGAGAGAGAAAGAGAGAACAAGTTCGAATTTAAGGTCAAACTATCAAGAGGTTTATGGAAGCACCTTTCTCTTAAAAAATGCAAGTTCCTACGCTTTCATAAGTTATGCAAAAATTTTTCAAGCAATTTTAAAAATCAGTTATATTCTTCTTCAAAACTGGTTAGGCAAATTTTCTGAATTTTTTTTATCTTTTAGATTATAAAATTATCTATTATACAAACGTAACTACGAGGTTTGATAAAAGTTTCAAAGAAGAGTAGTCGATTTTGTTTTTTTTTCTTTTGTACAATAACTTAGGAACTTTTGATCCATCCTGTATTATATAATTTAATTAATAAAATTATTTTGAAAATCTTTTTTTTTTTTAATAAGGATTAATGCATTATTAGTAATATACGAAAAAAGTTTAGAAAGAAAAAAGTCTAGAAAATAATTCGTCAATGTGTCAAGAGTCTACGATGTAATTGATCAAAGATTGTCGAGTGTGGCTCGACATGTACATTGTCAACCACTATTCGACATGCACATTGTCGACCGCTACTTAACATGCACATTGTCGACCGCTACTCGACGTGTATTTTGTCGACCGCTACTCGACATGTATTTTGTCGACCACTACTCGACATGCACATTGTCGACCGCTACTCGACATGCACATTGTCGACCGTTACTTAACATGCACATTGTCGACTGCTACGCGACATGCACATTATCGACCGCTACGCGATATGCACATTGTCGACCGCTACGCGACATGCACATTGTCGACCGCTACGCGACATGCACATTGTCGACCGCTACTCGACATGCACATTATCGACCGCTACGCGACATGCACATTGTCGACCGCTACGCGACATGCACATTGTCGACCACTACGCGACATGCACATTGTCGAGCGCTACTTAACATGCACATTGTCGACCGCTACTCGACATGTATTTTGTTGATTGCTACTCAACATGCATATTGTCGACCGCTACTTAACATGCACATTGTCGACCGCTACTCGACATGCACATTGTCGACCGCTACTCGACATGCACATTGTCGACCGCTACTCGACATGCACATTATCGACCGTTACTTGACATGTACATTGTCGACCACTACTCGACACTCGTAAATATAAACAATATACATTCAACTTGGTTGATTCTTACATTGATTAACAATTTCGTAGACTCATTAAAAAAAAAAAACGAATCGTTTTGTTCTACGTGCGCACGATTACAAAACAGAAGAACATCTCATCATTGACGTATGTACTATTCCATAATCAATTCGATTGATGTGGACGTGCTGTATTTGGAAATGAACCGATAGATAGCATATTGAGATAGTCTCGCTTGGCGCATAATCAAGCCGTTGTTTTTTATTTTTCTTTTCCTTTTTCTCCTTTCTTTCGCTTCTTAAAAGGAGGGTCGATCGATCAATATCAGAATAAATTTGTTTATTGCACGGCGACAAGTAGTTGCGTCAAATTCGATTCTCCCCATTGTATTGTCGTGGTAATTCTCTTTTTTGCTCGTATGCTAATTGATTTTTTGTTTTTTTTTTTTTCATTCTTTTTTTTTCTTTCTCCTTTTTTTCTTTTTGGAATAAATCTGAATAAGTATATAAGATTCGGGATATCGTATTTCGTATTCATTCTTTCTTATCGTTAAGTCAACGCATACATAAGTAGATATATACCCAATTCGTCTCTTTTCTGTTATTTTTCTTATATTTTACTGTTTCTTCTTCTCCTTCTTCTTCTTCTTCTTCCTCTTCTTATTTCTCTTTATCGTTTTCTTTTTCTTCTTATTCTTATTCTTATTCCTCTTATTCTTCTTCTCCATAACGTTGTACAAACGCTGTATCCACGTGCATGCGTTAAACGCAGAGCGTGAATTCTAAAAATAATGCATACGCTTAGCCGACCGCGTAAGATTCATGCTTCGTACAGAGTTAGAAATTTTGTCGACATTTTCAAATCTTCAAATTCATTTTCTATTGACGTTTTCTCTCTTCTTTCTTTCTTTTCTTTTAATCTGCTTTTAAATTAAAGAAACATATATATATATATATATATATATATATATATATATATATTCTTCAATATATGTGAGAAGTTAATAGATCGTCTAAAAGAAAAAAATCGAATGTTGTTTATAATTATAATGTTAGTTCGACGATAAGTCATTTTAATATTAAATATATTTAATTAAAAATATTATAATTCGCTTAAAAGCAAAATATAAATTAATAATAAAGAAGATAAATATTATAAAATAATAATTAAGAAAAGATATTATACGATATTTTATTTCCAAGAATTATCTAATTAATTAATGAAACGATATAAGCTTACAAATCTTTCAAAGAAATCTCGTTGACTTTTTATCATCGAAAATATCGACATATATCGACAAATACGACCTTTCCAAGAATAATCGATGTTCCGAAGCTCCTCCAATTCATAAGATTGATCTAGAAACAAAATAATAGATAGAATATTTATATATGCATATATATATATACATATATATACACATACATATATATATACATATATATACATACATATATATATATATACATACATATATATATACATATATCGATCGATATACTTGTTTATATTTTCGATTATCTGTCGTCCATTCAGTGTATCAATGTAAACACAATCCTTGGAATAAAAGAAAATGTATTTTTTCTTTCTCCTGCAAAAAAAGACAAAAATAAACGTTTACGCTAACGTACTCGTACTTAATAAAACTATGATGAGGTCGAGGCCATACCTTGAAACGTATCGAAAGAAAACTCTTCAGAAATTTGTTTTGAAAATATTTGAAAATGTAAATATCTAAATCGAACCCGAAAGATATTTTTTTTAACTTTCGTTATTACAATCGATTTATTTCGAGAGACGAAGAAGAAGAAGAAAAGAAAAAAGATATTTATTTTTCATTCTCGATCAGAGAATTGTATTTGGAAAATATTTTCTATGCGTAAAAACGTAAATCGTGCTTCAAAAATATTTCATGCAGGTTTTTATCAACGATTTATTTCTTTTTTGTTCTTCATTTTTAAAGTGAGAGAGAAAAATGCAACAAATTTTATCGATATACCTTATTAATATACGAGATGAGCTTAAAGTGTACCTAGACGATAATTAAAAATCAATTTCTTTTTATTTATTCAAACATTTTTTTTTTCTTTTTTTTTTTTTTTTTTTTTCTTTCATAAAAATTACAAACCTAGAAACTTTTGGTCCATAATTTGTAACAATAGATTTTAATCTATATAGAAAAGGTCTATAATAAACTTTTTTTTTCAGTCAGCTGTCAGTTGCATCGATTTATAACTCCACTATTATAACTGTATAATGGAAACACGTTGTTTTTATTTTTCATTATGAAAATGTGGGCGGAAACGGTTTTAAATTTAATCGTGCCTTATCATCATTCACGAATACATACTAACGAAACAGTAACGACCGCATTTTTTTAGTTGCATTTCAACGATGTTTTAATACGAAACAGGAGAAAGAGAGAGAGTGTATATTTTCGAAAAAAAAAAAAAAAAAAAAAAAAAAAAGAATAGAAAATCTAAACAACGTTATTGTGCCTCGAACGTTGCACAAACGTAGACTGAACATATCATCTAAGTATTTCTACTTAATACGAGTATATATTTCCTCTTTCTCTCTCTCTTTTTCTCTCTCTCTCTCTCTCTCTCTCTCTCTCCATTTATCGTATATATACGTATATCATGTATTACATAAAAATTGATAAAACTTGTCGATAATTCGGGTGTATCTAGTGCATGACGTCATTCAATGTCCTTCGGAATAAAGTATAGAAAGAAGAACACCTGGTGTATCTTAATAATGTAAGATAAATGTTGTGAACAATGACGAAAGAAGAAAAAAAGGGGCAGAAAAAGTAAGAAACAAGTGAAGCAAAAGAAGGTAGAGTTTTATTAACACTTATAGGGAACGATACGAGAAATGCAATTGATTTTTTAGATATGTCCGTGACCCCCCATGTGATATAAGATAATCACAAGTATTAGTTATTATATATGTGTGTGTGTATGTGTGCATGCATGTATAAATAATCATTATTACATAGGGTGTGTCCAGAGATCGTAGATATTTAAATTGATCGATCATTTTGTCGGTTTCGATCGATCGACTAAAATCGATTTCTCAACTCAAATTTCATACATTCTTTTTATTTATCTTATTTTGTTATTTCTTTTTCTTTTTTTTTTTCCTTTTTTTTTTTTTATCTTATATCTTCTATTTTTTTTTCTTTTTTGTTTTTATTATCCTTTTATCTTTCTTTTTTTTCTTACTCTTATTTTTTCCTTCATACAAAAGAGCAACAATTCGTTTGTCGTTACAATTTGTATGATAGTGTAAAATTGATAATTCCATTCGAAGAAAAGAGAAAAAGAAATGTATTTATATATGAGAGATAAACAGGAAGATTATTAAAATTTGTTATAATGTATCTTCGATTGTTCGAGAGAATGAGTTTTCCTAATTTTTTATTTTTATCTCTTTTTGTTTTTTGTCCCCCTATTGACTTTACAATATCGCAAACTGAATAAGCCAAGTGATATCGTTCTACCTTGAGAAGTTGGGTAGGAGTTAAAAAGAGTGCGTAGAGGAGATTAATGATTAAGAAGGTCAAGAGGTCGAGAGAACAAAGGTGGTGGATGTTTTCTTTTTTTTCTTTTGTCTGGTTCTCTCTCTCTCTCTCTCTCTCTCTCTCTTTCTCTGCCTCTATGTATGTATAAGCATACGAGTCCGAAATCAAGTCAGTCTTATAACCCGGCTGGTCCGTGGAAGGCTGAATTATAAAATCGCAGTGTTTAGTTTCTAATTCTTTACGTTTAACATATCTAATTTCTAATTCTTTACGATATATTAGTTTTACCTTTTTTTTTCCTTTTGTTTTCTTTTTTTCATTTCTTTCCTTCTTTCTCCTTTATATCTGTAATTATAATTCGTTACGGATTCTTTTCCATTTTCCTTTTTTCTTTTTTCTCTTATCAAAATTTATCTATCATCGTTGATCGGTGAGATCGTCGTTAGAATTATTATTTGATATATTATTATCGTATCTCTTATTTTTCCTTATTCCCGCACTTTTCACCTATAAAATGAGTTTCATATTTATCGCGCGTTTGGTAATGAAAACATTAGGGGCGAGAGTTAGATCATCGAGAAGAACGATGTTTAAAAAGTGCCGATACGAACGTGGCTTTTATTAAATGACGACGATAAATATCTCGAAATTTTAATATAAACGAGAGATATATACTTTATTACATGCATTAGAAATAATTAGATTCTCGCGTCGATTGTTGATAGGTGACAATCAACGTTTGAGATACAATTTTTGACAGGAGAATTTGAAGTTTCTAACTTTTTTCTTCTTTTTTTTCTTTTTTTTTTTTTCTTCTCTTTCTTTCCCCCTTCTTTTAAAAACGTAATAAATTTTTTAATCTAACAATCCTTGTGACCTGATAATAAGAATGATGGAGTTCGAAACACGAGCTTTGATAGATTTTTGCCTATCATCTGGTACAATAACGAGAGCAAGGTAAAGATTCAATCATTTATAGAAATAATTCGATCGATATCGAATAATTAACGTTATTTCGATTGGATCGATAAAAATGCGCGTGCTAATATTTTCTAAACATTTTTTAATTCAACGTTAACGAATCAATTTGTCGTATATATAGATAATCAAAACGAACGTTATGATATTTCCTAACAATAATAATAATAACAATAATAATAATAACAATAATAATAATAATAATAATAATAATAATAATAATAATAATAATAACAATTCAAAATAATAATATTATTATATTATCATTATTATTATCATTATTTAAAGTGAAATTTTAATATTTCACAAATGTTATTTCATTTGCGTCGATAGAAAAGCATCGTTAATACCATTATATGAAAAGGAAAATTTCTAATCAACGTTAACAGATAACTAAGATCGATAATGAATGATAATAAACATTGTTGTATTTTATTAGGTCTGCGGGGTCCATAGGAGCACGTTCAGCGCCAAGTACACCGCTTCAAACTACAACACCTGGGGTACCGCAAACGGGCCAACAATCAATCAGTCCTTCTCAGCTTACCGTTGTCACTAATATCCAAGTTTCCCAACCACCAAGGAGTCCGAGTCATGCGGCACTGAGATGTAATGACAGGTGAGTTGAAATTGTGTGAAAAAAAAAAAAAGAAAAGAAAAAAAAAAGAAAATGACTCATCAAATTTATACTTTTACTTATTCTTCGAAATGATCCATCTATAAGGATCGATAAGATCTCGGAATTTTATGATAACGAAACACCTGTGCTTTCTCTTACGAAAACAACACTGTTGTTATTATTTACACAACTGATAGAAGTTGCTCAGGTGGAGAAGGAGGGTGGGAAAAAAATGTAATATATATATAATAAATCATCATCATCTGGAAATTAGTCATCGGAGTCATCTTTGATCTCTCGGCTGTTTATCAAAGTAGAAAAATTCATTACTTTTCCTGATAATTGTCATTTGCATTCGTAAACATAGCAACAAAAGTGGAGTTAAAATCGATAGATAGATAAATTGATAGATTGATATAGATCGATAAATCGATAGATCTTACTTTTGTTAATTCGTGGATATAAATATTCCATCCATTCTCACCTTCCACCAGTTACATTATATCCGTATCAGTTTTTGTATAAAAAAACTTTTATATCAGCTGCTAAAGAGAATCTATACCTCATACTATTAAGAATATTGTGTGCTTCTTTTTTTCCTTTTTCTTTTTCTTTCTCGTTTCATTTAAGTATGAAAGATATCAATCAACGAGCCGTTGATCTAGTTAGATAAAGTTAGGTCTTCTTCCACCTGTGACTCTCTCGATAAGCATTACGGATGTCTCACTTGAATCGTGATATTGTGTCTTATCGAAAATCGGGAAGACAAGATCGACGGAACGCGAGTAAACGTTTTATATATTGTTAAACCTACGATGATCAAGAACGAAGTTATATTGTTAAAAGTTGACGTTAAATTTAAAGAATTTTTAGAAGAAATAGAGTGTGCGCGCGCGCGTCCTCTTTCGTCTGCCCGTGTGCTTTTTGTTCAATTTAATTTAATTTAATTTAATTTAATTTAATTTAATTTAATTTAATTTAATTTAATTTAATTTAATTTAATTTAATTTAATTTAATTTAATTTAATTTAATTTAATTTAATTTGTTTTTCTTTCTTTTCTCTTCTTGTTTGATTTTTCTTTTTCGTTTTCTTTTTTTGTTTTTTTGTTGATTCAGTGTCAATTACGAGTTTATTTCCTTTGGCGTATCCGAAAAAAAGAAGGGGATACGATAACAAAGGAAACGTTTTATTATAATAATCCTAATTGCTCTTTCGATTCAATTTCGATTCGATTCGATTCGATTCGGTTCGGTCAATCAAATTTGAGACGACAAGATGCAAGGATACAAGTTCGTCGTTTGGAGCAACGATTTGTGGGGTGCTACTATAAAACCAAAAATTTCCAGACATGATTCGGTGCCAAGTAATATCAGCAAAAATTTAAATGAGTTAAATACTTTTATATTTTTATACATTATTTCATATATATATATATATATATATATATAAATTTAATACATATATGAAGATCAAAATGTTAAGTTTATTGATAAATCAAGAATTGTGTGTCTTTGTGTATTTGAGCGCGCGCGCGCGTGCGTTTACGTGTCTCTCTTGGTGTCAAAGTTTTATATCATCTATATATTTGAATTATTTATTACAAATATTTATTATATTTATTTTTATTAGAAATGACTGCTTTTGAAAATTGTTATCGATGAAAATCTAAAGTAACAATAATTTTACATATATATATATAACATATATACATATATATTTATATATATTACATATATATATATATATAACATATATACATATATGTATATATAAATGATGCACATATATACATACATATATACATATATAATAAAGATCATACATATATTCGTTTCTAATATGTAATACGTATGTATATATACGAATGAATTATAAATTTTTTCATTAGCCATAGCGATAAAGACCAGATCGATAATGCTCGATTACGAAAATGCTATCAAAATGTATAATTCCATTATAAAAGTCATTCTTACATTTCCGTGGAGAAAATTACAAATAAATCGTGTTATTGGAATATAGTTTATAGAAGAAGGAAGACCTTCAAAAAGTTAACTTAGTAGTTGTTGTACATCTATTCATATGTATACCGAGTGAATTATTCATTTCATTTAATTAAAGTATAGTACAAAAGTATTATTTTTCGTTCGCATTTTTCTTATAATCTTTTCTCCATTTCATTTTCAGTCAGCTATCAAAGCCATTGAGCAGGAGTACTCCATCGATGGCAGCCGGTGGTATTGTTCAAACACCGGCGAAGATCAGTAGATCTTCATCAAGATCCTCGCCATCGTCCACCAGTAGTGCAAGACAAAAGAAATTTCATCGGCATTTTACTCAGGTAAAATTAATAAATATTAATAAAAATTAAATAATATATATATATATATTTTTTTTTTTTTCATTTGCTATAAAATTTTATTGGAACTTACGAAAGGACAGTTAGTCAGTGCTAATATATAGTCTTCAAAATTTCGACATCAGGTAGCCGCGGATGAACGTGTATTAAATTACTACAGTTGTGCGCTGGTGGGCGATATCCTACTTCAAGGTCACCTTTACATAACACCGAATTATTTCGCCTTCTATAGCAACGTTTTCGGTTACGTTACAAAGTTGTTAATACCAACGGCCTCGGTGTTGAAGATCAGTAAAGAGAAGACGGCTAAGATCATTCCAAATGCTGTCGCGGTAGCGACCGAGGATGAAAGACACGTTTTCTGTTCTTTACTATCAAGAGATTCGACCTTTAAACTGATGAAACAGGTTTGGGACGAAGCAATAATACCAAGAGCTTCACCGGACGTATTACCACTTCCCGATGAGGCAAAATTATTACCACCGGATACGTTGCTGGTCGACGATTCGGAAGTTAATCCTGAGGAAGATGATTCGAGTATGTCAGAAAGTGGCACCGATCAAACAGCTTCGAGACCACCAACTGTTTGTACCGATACCGATGGTTTATCACCTACTATTTCTAGACCAAGTCATACTCCTGTTCCTAATACCAGGTTGGTACATTTTTTCTTTTTTTTTTTTTTTACATTCATCTATCTATCTATCTAACTATCTGTCCTTTTCCTTGTTCTTTATACACATACACACACGCACACACACATACATACACATCACAAATACGTTGTGCCTACACACTAGACCTACTTATTTCAAAGATGAGATGCTTGTCAGAGATGCTAGACCGTACGGGATGACTTAAAAGTTTGTAGGTGATTTAAAAAAAGAAAAAAGAAGAAAAAAAAGAAAAAAAAATCAAACAAAAGAATGTATCGATTATTCTCTTCCTAGACTTTTTCGATTAAAATCTTTTACAATGTCTAGGCTTAACAATTATAAATAAATGAATAAATAAAAATTAATTTAAAATTGTTGAAATCGCAATGGCTCACCATGTAGAACGAAATAGGACACAGGAATTATTGGAAAATCTTTTACATTCCTTGATGTCGTCTACGGTGCTCTCTGCTCGTTATTGTTGTTGTTGTTGTTATTATTATTTGTTTTTCCTTTCTCATTTTCTAATTCTTCTTCTTCTTTATTATTTTAGAATGGATTCAGTGACACCATCGATACCGATCTCACCTAACAAATCTCGTTCGTTTGGTACATTTTTTGTTGGTGGATTGAAGCCTGGTACAGTAATTGCTATATTGGTTGTGGTCCTAGCAGCTTTGTATGTTTCGGCAGCGATGATGATGTTCCGTATCGATAGATTGCATACGGCATATCTAAATCATCCTCTTGTCTCGCCGGAACATTTTACGCATGATCGACTCTTGCATTATCTCAATTCGAATCTCGATCAGATAGCTAAGGTAAAATTTATGCATTTCATGTTTGTCATACTCAGACACAAAGATATATATATATATATATATATATATATATATATATATATCTTATATACATACATATATATATATGTATGTATATAAATAATTAATAAATATTCTGAGAAATATATTTAACATAAATATTTAAATAATATTTTAACATATCTGACATTGTATTTTTAATCTATTCTTTAGGTCCGCCAAAGTTTGCAAACGTTGTCGCAACAATTTGTAGCAATGAGTCAAGCTAGTGAAAGAGGATCGGCAGCTGTATCCGGAGGACCGATAGAACCAGAAGATGCGCCAAGTTAGCCCCCGGGGTGGATAAATAATAATAATAACAATAACATTAAACCAAATAATTATACGAATACCCGTCGCCTTGCTAGCGTATGAAACGTGTCGTCTCGTAGTCTTCTTCATGTGAGACGATTATGGCGATCACCGAATGGATGATCATTGATGATAAAATATTATCGTTTAGCACTATTATGATTAGAACTTCCAGCTACCAAAAAAAAAAAAAATAAAAAAAAAGAAACAACAACAACAACAAAACAAGAAAAAAGAAGAACGGGAGCGTGGGCGGGGGGTGGATAATGACATTCGTAGGCAGTTCAGCCATGAAAAAAAGACGAGTGAATTTTTCGATTTTATGGTGACTATATCCTTTCCTTATATACATACATATATATATGTTATGTATATGTATATGTATATGTATATGTATATGTATATGTATATGTATATGTATATGTATATGTAAATATATATATATATATATATATATATATATATATATATATATATGTATATGTATATGTATATGTATATGTATATGTATATGTATATATATATGTTATATATATATGTGTGTATATGCTCTACCCCACACCCTCACACCACATCCATCACCGTCATCACGACAGTCCACTTCGCCTTTTTTTCTTTTCTTTACATTCTGGCATTTTGTATCGTTCGTTGTTACTCATAAGTGGTTTTATTAAATGACTTAGAAAAATTGTTATGTATAGAGGGAGAAAGAGAGAGAGATAGAGATAGAGATAGAGATAGAGATAGAGATAGAGAAAGAGAGAGAGAGAGAGAGAGAGAGAGAGAAAGAGATTTTTTAATGAAAATAAAAACGACGAAATGACAAGTCGAAAGATGAATGAAAAAAAAAAAAACTGACAAAGGATATGAAAGTAAAAATGGTGGTGCTTTTTAACGACGAACGAAAAAAATGGTTTTTGTTTATTTAAACTAGTCACGCGTAACTAAGGCTCCCTGGTGCGAAATAAAATGCGAAATAAAAAATAAAATATGAACAAAAAGAAACAAAATATAAGTATATATCTATATGTATATATATATCTGTGCATATATATATATATAAATTTATTTATATATATATAATATATATAATATAAAATATATATATAATATATATATATATATATGTTTATATACGTATATGTATAGAAAACTTATGTATATGCACTTATACAAAAAAATATACACACACATAAATATATAGTATATTATGTATATTGGTAAAAAAGAAAACAAACAAACAAACAAACAAACAGATATGTATACATGAAGATAGAATTAATTGCATATTTCGCGATTACTACTTATATCCATTATTTATGGAATTTATCAGCTGGTCGAGCATTGCTGTTGTTTATTTTCTTAATTTTGTTTTTTTTCCTTTTTCGTTTCTTTTTTCATCTTTCTTTTTTCTTTCTTTTCTTTTTTTTCTTTTTTTTTTTTTCTTTTATTATACAACGTGTTCGACCATCGTACCAATAGTTGAATTTATATTTTTGCCAAAAATAATGCCATAATTTCATGAATTATTATCTATATGTAGGACGTTAATAACTTTTGAAAGTTGTTTTAATACTGTGAAAAGGAATAGAAAAAATAAAAATTAAAAAAGGAAATGATGCGACAGCGAATCGGTTCTTGATGATTTTTCATAACCGATCTGATGTGGATATTGTTAAAAAAGAAAATAAATAAATAAATAAAATAAGATAAAAAGAAAAATAATAATGATAAAAAAAGAAATAACCATGTAGTACTCGCCGTGCTCGCGTGCACACGAACGTTCCTATTATTATTATTGTTGCTGTTATTATTATTATTATTATTATTATTATTATTATTATTATTATTATTATGATTATTATTATTATTATTATTATTATTATATTATCATTATCATTATTTTATTCATGAAAATTTTATTAATTTTTAATTCTTTTCTTTTTCCTTTTTTCTTTTTTTTCCCGTTAATTTTCTCTTTTGTTATAGTGAAAGTCGAGGGACACATAGAAAAATAGTTATCGCGAAATATCTAATGTTTTACACACCGAGAAAACATAGTACTCGGTCTATCGCGTTCGTTGTGTTTTTGCTTTCAATGTTTGGGATATGAAGGTATGTTTCAAAATGATGTTATGTTATTCATTGTATTTCCAATGAAAAAAAAAAAATGAAAAAGAAAAAAAAATAAGAAAGAATGATAATAATTCATGGTACGAGACAAGGACGAAGAAGAAGAAGAATAAGAAGATGATGAATAAGATGACGAAAAAGATGAACATAAAGATGATAATTATAATGATAATGATGATAATGATGGTGATAGTGATGGTGATGATGATGATGATGATGATGATGATAATGATGATGATGATGATGATGATGATGATGATGATGATGATGATGATGATGATGATGATGATGATGATGATGATGATGATGATGATGATGATGAAGATGATAGATAGGCAATTGACTGTGATAATAGGATCGAGGACGCATCTCGTTGAATGCACGACCGCTTTTTCATGATTTGTAAACTTTGTTCTTTTTTCTTCTTTCTTTTTTCTTTTTTTTTTTTCACCATCATCCCCGTAATTGCGTCCTACGGGTTTTAATTAAAAATGAAAAAAACTTTCATAATAATAATAATAATAATAATAATAATAATAAAAATAATAATAATAATAATAATAATAATAATAATAATAATAATATTAAAAATAATAATAATAATAATAATAATAATAATAATAATAATCATGATATTAATTGTTGAAAATGTTTCATGTGTTCGACAGTAAAAAAAAAAAAGAGAAGGAAAAAAAAACAATAAAAAATGAAAAACGTGGTCGTATTTTCCTCGAGCACAACGTGGGATCTAACAAAGAAAAGTGCAGTTATAATAATTATTATATTATTAGCTATATCTATGTATATTTACAAAATCTTATGTGTATATATATATACATATATATATATATGTATATGTGTATATATATGTATATATATATATGTATATATATGTATATATATATATGTATATAATCTTATATATATATATATATATATATATATATATATATATATATGTATATATAAGGCTGAAAAGAATGAGAAATTCCTTTACATATTGAGTTTTGTGCATGTACATGTATATTATGTGTAATTATTCGTTGATTAATTCATATTATACGTTCGAATTTAGGATTATAATTGTTATGATCGATGATCGATGATCGATGATATTTTGTTAGGTTTCAGGTGTTTTTAAGTTTCATTGTTTCCTTCTTAACATTTGAATTTAATGAACGTCCGTCTTTATATATTATCCGTTTATTTATTTAAAATGTTTAATCAGAGTGCGTCGAGAGAGAGAGAGAGAGAGAGAACGAAAACGAAAATGAAATTTATGACCGAACGACGTTGAAATGATTCTTCAACGATTTTTATCGTATTTTTGTTTGTTTTCAATTTCTTTTTGTTTTGTTTCTTTTTTTTCTTTTTTCTCTATTTTATTTTTTTTTGTTAGAACAACATCGTTGGTATAGATACGGAAAGATAGATATGTCCAATGAATATTTCGGTTTTTTCACACGAGCAACTCGATTCATAAATTCGCTCAAATCGATTTTTTTCGATATGATATATTGGAATCATTGGAATCATTCAGGAATGCGAAGATAAATCGAGGCATCAAAATTAAACACGTGCCATTGTAACGGAAACCCAAAGTGCGTTCGGATAAGATATGATTTTTAAAAAGACGCGAGCTAACGCATCAGAATTGATGAGAAAAAGAGAGAGAGAGAGAGAGAGAGAGAAAGAGAGAGAGAGAATGTGTGCGTGCGTATGTGTGTGTATGTGTATGTGTATGTGTACACGTGTATAATCAAATATGTTTGTCAGTATGTTTGTCGTGTATGTTGCGTTCCTTAAGCATATCGCGGGTTCAAAGATATATATATATATATACATACGTATATATATATATTACTTTGAAGAAATAGAAAGAGATGAGTAGCGACAAAAGAACCGATGATAAAGCTAATAACACATTTGAACGGTTTATAAAAAATAAGATACGATATACGTTTATTTTTATTTATTTATTTATTTATTTATTTATTTCTTTTTTTTTTTTTTTTTAATATTTTTTTTCTCTCTCTAACGTACGGATAAATTAGTTTTGTACACGTTATGCACACGTATCATAAATTTGCAAACAAAGGAAAAAAGAAAAAAAAATAAAAAAATAAAAAAGCTCACACACGCGCGCACACACACACACACACACACACACACATACGCTCAAGCACACGCTCAAGCACACGCGTGCACGCAAATAAACAGAAAAAAAGGAGACATTTATAAAAATGTCTCCGAAAATTTGTAGCATTCTAATGTCAAAGTTATCGCTAGCGCAATCAATGAAGTAGCCAATTAATTTTGTGCCAAATTCGATAGAGAAATTGGATGATTTAATAATATCTTGTAATCAAAAAAAAAAAAGGAAAAAAAGAAAAAAAAAATTTAGAAAAATGAAAAAATGTACAAAAAAAAAAGAATACAAAGTAAAGAAATTCCCTAGAATTGATTAAATTTGTTCGACGCTCAGAGAGAAAGGAAAAAGGTTACGAAAACGAAAGGAAGAAAAGAAATACAAAACCTAAAAAACAGAGATGTAAACAAAAAAATTTGAATCCGCGAAAGCTGAATATGCGTTAGCTGCCGCATTCCGTAGCGAAGAAGTTACCGATTCCTTGTTCTTATTTATATATTATTATATATGCATATTCATACATACATACATACATACATACATGCATACGTACATACATACACACATATATATATATATACACATCTATACTTGCCTTAATCTAAATATTTTTAGACTTTTTAGATGGGTGCTCGCGCGAATATAAACGGTCCATTTTACTTAGATGAGATATATCTTCTAATATATACATACATATATGTATATATATATATATATATTTATTTATTTATTTATTTCACTGATTCAAATATTGATTTTCAAATTAATATTAATCACCATGTCGGTTCGCGCATTCCGAGCGTCAAGGTACATAAAATTGATCTATATATTTCTTTAGATTCACCTCATTGGAACGATCATTATTCTTATCAAACTTTTTTTTATCTCTCGTTTCCCTCTCTGTCTTTCTTGTTTTATTTATTTTTTTTTCTTTTTTTTTTTTTAATTTAATTTAATTATTACATCTTTGACATTCTCGGATTGCGTTCGTCGATTAGTCAATATGAAGATATATCGAAATTATTATCTTTCGTTTCATATTTAAAAGAAAAAAAGAAAAAAAAGGAAAAATGCAAAAGAAGAAAATGCAAAAAAAAAAAACAACAAAAAGAAAAGCAAAAAAAAAAACCAACAAACGAGTAAACAAACAAAAAAGAAAAAAAACGTCATTGATCGAAATGATCGATATACGAGTATCGTAGGATCATATTTCGTTAATTATCGAAAAGAAACTTTCCTGTGTTTTTTGGAAAGAAAGAAAGATAAACAGATAAGTAGATAGAAAAAAGAAAGAAGTGAAAGAAGGCTTATGAGTAATTGGAAATGAAAAAGAATGACCAATACTTTACAACGTGAATCGTGTAGGCCGATTACACACGCATACACCCACCCACACACACACACACACGAACACAGACAGACACAGCCAGACAAAGAACGCAAAATAAATCTATGAAAACTTTTTCTTGTTCTCCTTTCATTCTTTTAACTGATAACCAAATAAATTTTTCCTTCATGATTATGATAAAACGTGCGGATAACCGCAGCATCCATTAAATTGTTTTATTATATTATTTTATTATATGGACTTAATTATGATTGTTCTTGAGTACGATAAGATAACATTTTGTAGTAAACGATATGCATGCGTAAGAATTCAGAAAATGATAATTCTCGGTTTTAGTTTGAATAGATATGCAGCTTTTTTCTCTTACTTTTCATTGAAATTTTTTCATTGAGAACAAAACGTACTAAATTTAATAGGAATCTTAACATTTTTTCATTGATACCATTTGATAACATTTTTTAATCGACTTTTAATTTCTTGTTTTTATGTATGCGAAAAAAGAAAAGAAGCTGGCACTTCGTGAATTTGCCAAGTTCAATTTTTAATATAAATTATAATTATATATAATATAACTTTTAAGTTGATCTTTTACGAATAAAAATTAATGATGAATTTAATTTTATAAATATTATTTAGTACAAATAAATTTTTTTCTGTGAAAATAAATTATCAATAATTATAGGATAATAATATATTATAATCGATGGGAGATATTTGAAAGGGAAAGAAACAAAAATTTGATAATGAAATTTGTGACGATTTAAAAGACTAAAAGAAATAATTTGATTTTGATCGAACGTGTTTACGTATCTACGTGTGTAAGAAAATGAACTAATTAAAAATTATTTAAAGATAATAATTAAGGTCAACGGAGGTATATATTATATCAGTAGGCATTCTAATCATCGTAGTGGGGATACTGCGGTCAGTAAGTTGGATGTTGCACATTATATAAAAAGACGTGAAACGTCTTTGATCATCAGTCAGACTTTTGTTTAACTTGGAAATCGATAGTAGTAAGTGAAAGGTTTTTACACACTGTGGATTTTAGACATATAAAACATTCAAGGTTAGTCTTCTAACATAAAGTATTATAAAAAAAAAAAAAAAAAAAAAAGAAAAAAAGAACGAAAAGGTATCTAATCGTTTCCATTTAATTTTACTTTTAATTATGTTTACTTTGAAATATTGATCCACATTTCTTTAATCGTACTAATGAATTTTTTCAAAGAAAAAGAAAAAAAAAAAAGAAAGGATCTAATTTCTTAATTATTTCTATTTAATTATCTCCATAATCAACATGAAATGTTAATCTAATTTGTTTTTCTTTTTTTTTTCTTTTGTTTTTTTTTTTAAATTATAATAACGAACTTTTGTAATATAATTTCTATTTTTAATGTGTGCGAAAGAATTTTTTTTCTTTAAAGGAGAACACGTTTTTGAGATTTAGATTTCTATTTTGTTGCATAGAGAGAATAGAAAAAAAAAAAAAAAAAAAAAAAGGAAAAAAGAGAAAAAAAGATGATTTCACAGCAAGCGGATAGTTGTAAGTTATTACTATGAAAATGAAATGTATAAAAAAATTTTGTAGAGGATTATGTAATATACATATATTTAAATTAGAAGCTTAATAGAATTTTTTTTTCTTTTTTTTTTTTTTTTTTTTTTTTAACGCGTGAGATCTTTCTCTCTCTCTCTCTTTCTCTTTTCTTCTAGCGATTCGTTAAAAGCAAGAGAGTTGTCAGTTTAAAAATATTTACAGTGATTTAATTATTTTTAAAATACATTTACATTCTCACGGAATGTCAGATTTCACTGTAATAGAATGATGAAATCGATGAATCATTTAGGAGGTCACGATTCAATTCCATTCAGAGATTCTGGAGTTCCATTCACAATCCGATCACGTAACATCGATTTTTCTTACTTAGACTTACTTTCATACGATGACGCGATTCGTCAAAAGAGCGGATATATACACTTTTATTTCTATTTGTTCATACATATGTACATATACGTATATATATATTTCTTGAGTTTGAGTTATGACGTAAGAAATAAATTTAAAGTGAAAAGAATGGAATGTATAGATTTGACGAAAAAAAATCTCAGTATAACAATTATTTGTCTATTTTTGTAAACGTTAACTTGTAAACGTAAAATTTGTAAACGTTAGATCAAAATATTTTGATTTAATATCAAATATGAATGGAATGATAGAGGTAACTTTTCTCAAAAAAAAAAAAAAAAAAAAAAAGAAAGAAAGATCTACTTCCTATTTTTTAATAATTAAAAATAAATATTATTAATGGACATTAGATTAAAAAAACGTTCATTTTAAGTTTGAATAGAATGTAAAAAATTGAGAAAGCTCTGTATGTCGTATGGAACTTTAAACAAATTGTTGACATACATTTGCGCATAATATAATTAAAAAATTAATTATAAAAACGACAAAATTTGTTAAAAAAATTAATCATAAAAATGTGTTTAACCGAACATTAGATGTCTAACAAGGAACCATTGTTCGTTGATATGGTCTACATGTACGAGAAAGAAAATGCCAGAGCACATCATACTATAAATTACGAAATGATTCATACGGAAAATCCGACATCGATATTACGACGAGGTCAAGTTTTCAATTTGGCATTGAGATTCAATCGTGAATACGTCGATGAAACTGATATCGTCAGACTGTTGTTCAGTTTTGGTCCAAATCCAAATGTAATGAAGGGTACCAGAGGCATCAACACTATAACCAATCAAGACACTTATGTAACCGATTTAGAAGCATGGGGTGTAAGAATGGTAGCGATCAATGGAATGGATTTATCGGTTGAAGTTAGAAGTCCAATTAATAGTCCAATTGGTGTATGGCAGTTGAACGTGGAGACAACGACTCTTGGAAGAAAAAAACCTCCGAATACGTATCACTATGAAAAAGACATATACTTGTTGTTCAATCCTTGGCTAAAAGGTATATCATTCATAAATCTGATAACAGATTTTTTTTAGGAAAAAAAAAAAAGATAGGAAAGACAGAAAAAATATCTAAATATCTGCGTTTGATGAAAAAGGATTTAAAAAAAAAAATAAAAAAAAGAAAATAAAATTCTCACAGATGATCTGGTCTTCATGGAGGATGAGCAACTTCTCGACGAATACATTATGAATGACGTTGGAAAGATATGGGTTGGCCCATGGGGAAGTTCTCGAGGTAGGGAATGGGTCTTTGGTCAATTCGACGCATGCATTTTACCAGCTTGTCAATTATTATTGGAAAGATCGGGTATCAAGGCTGTGTCCAGAGGAGATCCCATTAAAATGTGTCGTGCGATATCAAGAATCGTAAGTTAAAAAACAAAAAAGAAAAAAAGAAGAAAAAATATATATATAGATATATGTACATATACAATATGATAATTTTGTCATTATGCAGGTAAATTCGAACGATGATCAAGGTGTTATAACTGGTCGATGGGACGGTGAATACGAAGATGGTACAGCACCAGCAGCCTGGACCGGAAGCGTCCCGATATTAGAACAATTTTTAGAAACAAAAGACGAAGTAAAATACGGACAATGTTGGGTATTCGCTGGTGTCGTAACAACCGTCTGTCGAGCACTTGGAATACCATCCAGAGTTGTATCAAATCTTGTATCGGCCCACGATGCAAATGCCTCATTATCGGTCGATCGTTATTACAATGCTGATAACGAGGAACTCGAATATGATCCTAATAATATGATGGGCGAAGATTCAATTTGGAATTATCACGTTTGGAACGACGTTTGGATGGCCAGGCCTGATTTACCTAAGGGTTACGGTGGTTGGCAAGCGATAGACGCTACACCGCAAGAACAATCAGATAGTTTTTATCAATGTGGACCTGCATCCGTCGAAGCTATAAGACAAGGTGCCGTTGGTTATAACTTTGACGTTACTTTTATGTTGGCTTCAGTTAACGCCGATCTTATGAGATGGAAGGAAGATCCAGAAAGCGATTTAGGATACTCTAAAATCGATTGTAACAAATATCAGTTAGTTGAAACATTCTCTCTCTCTCTCTCTTTTTTATAAATTATTATATCACATATATATATAATAATAATTTCTTTTTTAGTATCGGTCGAATGATCTTAACAAAAGCACCATGGATCTTTGATCCAAACGGTGACAAGGATAGAGAGGATATAACGTCCATTTACAAAGCTAAAGAAGGTCAGAAAAAAATTTATTTATTTATTTATTTATCTGTCTGTTTGTTTATCTTCTGTGTTTTAATCTTATTATTATTTTCTCGCAATTTGTTATTAAAAAAAAAAAAAAAAAAAAAAAAAAACAGGCACGGAGGCAGAAAGATTGACCTTGTACAGAGCAATACGTAGTACAGACAGAGCAAAAAAATTTTATTCCTTGCCAGAACCAAGCAAGGAAGACGTTCAATTTGATCTAGTTGATCTCGAACGTGTTAATATAGGAGAATCATTTGCAGTTACCGTAAATATAAAGAATAAATCGAATAAACCAAGAACGATTCAGGCTATATTATCCGCAGGCAGTGTTTATTATACCGGAGTCAAGGCAAACTTGGTGAAGAGAGCCTCTGGTGATTTTGTTCTTCAACCTAATGCCAGTAAGATTAGAATAATAATCAACTTCGTTATAACGATGTATAATTTTTTTCACTCTCTCCCTCTCCCTCTCTCTCTCTCTCTCTCTCTCTCTCTCTCTGTCTTTCTCTCTCACTCACGTTCACATTCCTTTTCAACTATTTAATGACAAACTTATATCGAATAATTATCATATTTTAATGAATCATCAAACAAATAATGCTATATTACATAACGATTTATGTAAATTGTTACATGATTTTTTTTTTCCTTTTTTTATTTTACTAGGAAGCATTTAAAAGCACATTTCTATTTCTTCACGTGTATGATAATTTTATTTTTCTTTTTTCTTCCCTCTTTTTTTTTTCTCTCCATCTCTATTTCTTCACAGGCGAACAACTAAGATTAACAGTCACCGTAGACGATTATCTGGATAAATTGGTAGAGTATTGTATAATGAAACTTTACACGATTGCTACGGTTAAAGAGACGAAACAAACTTGGGCGGATGAGGATGATTTTCAAGTTCTCAAACCTAATATCACTGTTAAGGTTCGATTTTGATAATTTATTAATGGAAATGTCAGAACATCAAAAAGAACAAAAATAAGTATTCCCACGAAAAGATCTTGTTTCTAAAACATCAAATATTTACAGATCGAAGGTGAACCAGTCGTTGGAAAATCGTCGACCATAACGCTTAGCTTTAAGAATCCTTTGAAAAAGATA
This sequence comes from Vespa mandarinia, assembly GCF_050613455.1. Classification (NCBI taxonomy): domain Eukaryota; kingdom Metazoa; phylum Arthropoda; class Insecta; order Hymenoptera; family Vespidae; genus Vespa; species Vespa mandarinia. The sequence continues at coordinate 1,181,699 of NC_140825.1, read as the reverse complement.
TTAACTAATTGCAAATTTAATTACGCTGGTCCTGGATTGGTCAGAAACAAGATTTTACCTTTCAGGGATGTTGGACCATTGGAAGAAATTACTGTGCAACATAATTTGGATCTAAAAAAAGCTGGTGAACAAAAGATCGTAGCCACGTTTACCTCGAAAGAATTGGTCGATATCACCGGATCGGCTACGATCGAGGTTTTGGATGAGGATTGAATATCTGATATATCAAAAAAAAAAAAAAAAAAATATATATATATCATATTTTCCTCTTCTTTTTTTTTCTTTCTTTTTGTAAATAAGGAAGATAAACTGAAGAAAAAAAAGTAGCCATAATAATTATACTTCTACATATTTTTACCAATTTAGTTTTTTTTTTTTTTAAATATAACATTTTTAACGAGATCACAAATTAAAATGAAATTTCATAATTATTAGCAGAATGTAATAATCGTATATTTAAACTAATACATAAATGCAACATATATAATCTTCGTTAATATTATCTTTTTTCTTAGTTTAAAAAATTTTTCAATACATATACATATGCATATACATATACACACACACACATATATATATATATATATATATAAACTATATTAATATTATAAAAAAATATCTTTAAATTTTTAAACCTTTATTACAAACAAAACGTGAAAGATAATACGTTAGAAAGAAATCTAACAAATAAAAATATAACGAGACCTCTGTAAGAACAAAAATAAAATTAATTATTTATTAACTAAATAAACGTTTAGGAAATAAACCATGATTCACAGGTGATAGAAAAGTTGAAACAAAAAAATACAATGGAACATATAGTAAAATATATAAGAAGAAGCAAGCCTTCTCTAGAAATAATTAAATCATGAAAATCATTCGATTCTGTTTGTTCGTTACAATATGTAAAATTAGTTTCTTTATCTAAACATTTCATTATCTCTAAACGTTGATCTTTTATACTCAAAACACTTGACGATACTTTCCCAATGGAGTTTGATATTGTTTTCGTTTCTCTCTTTTGCATATCATTAGAATTTTTAATCGAAAGACACACGAAACTTTCAGCATTGTCAGATTCATCGGCGGATGATGAATAATCAGTTGTTCTTAATTCATAAAAAATATGTTCGACAGAAGATGATTTACTTTTAATACTAATCATTTCCTTGTCATCGTCATTAAAATTATTATTGTCGTAAGAACGAGAACAATTTTTATTAAAATATTCACAAGTTAATTGTTCGTCAAATTCTTTAGGATCTTTTTCAAAATATCCTATAGATTCCTCGAATGACTTTTTCGATGAACTTTTTTTACATTCGTCCGATTGATTATTAACGATCATTTTATCTTTATAGATTTTAATGGCGTCGCATACATTTTTCGAATAACAAGATGTCATTTGAAAAACATCTGTTACATCATTGATTTCATTGAAATTTATATTAAAACGTTCGAAAGGACGTTCTTGCGAAATACTCGATGATCGTTTGAAAGAATTAGAAGATAAAGATGACTCTATCGTCGAAGAAGATGATTGATCATCGATCATAACATTTTTTATAGTGGACAATTCTGATAAATCATTCGATGAAACAGATATTATTTCCTTGATATTAGAATCAAATGGTATATTAGTTATGTTAATACGAGAAAATGCATCATTAGCATCATTTGTAGTTTCCTGTAATTTATTCAATTTTATATCAACGTTTTCCAATTGCTCTTTGATACCTTTCAATTCATCAATCAATGATACCGATAACATAGATCTTTCAATAGCGACATTATTATTTATTTTCGATTCAGATGATTTATTTAATTCATTTTTATCCTCTTTAAAGTCATTTTCGTAATTAGGTTGTTCGCAATATAAATCTACGGTTTCCGCGACCCATCGATCATTAGGATCATTAGAATCATTATTTTCTACTTTACATTTTTCTATTGATATTGGTAGATTGTCATTAGGTTGTTCACAATATAAATCTACGGTTTCCATGACCCATCGATCATTATGATCCAAATCTTTTTCCTCGCACGTGTATACCGATTTTGACTCAACGTTAATAATGGTCTTAATTTCGTTGCAATCGTTCGAAGAATTTATAATTAAATCAGTAGCACAATTTTTCTCCGTAGACGAACATTCGTTCATTTCTGTTAATAATAATGTCGATTGATCTCGCGAAAGAATTTCCGTAGCAACATCCTTTAATGATATTTTCAAATCAATATCATTGGAAGAAGGAACTATTCTATCGACATATTTAATACAATTAGATTTTGTATCCTCGACGTTAGTATAAGCATCGCAAAATAATTTCTTATCCGTTATAGTTTGTGAACTTTTACATTTCTTTTCGTCGATTATGCATACGATCGTTTCGTCATTATCTTTGGATCGAACATTTTTTATTGATTTTATCTCTTGATCATTATCATCGTCTGATTTCGAATCAATAGAAACATTGTTCAAAGAATCCCTCGAAATATCATTTCTAATATTTGAATATTCTAATTTACTTTGATCTTCCTCAAATTTATTTGTTAAAGCATAAGATTTTGAAGAACATAAAATATTCGATAATAAATTCAAAGACGTTTGATGTTGTTTCTTCTTATCTTCAATTAAATCAGAATCTTTTTTAATTCGATCATTTAATTCATTAAATTTAAATTCATTTTCCTCGTCATTATCATCGGTCGAATTTTCTAAAGAATCCTTGTCGATTTCGTTAGTTTTCTTTTTTCCGATAGACTGTTCGAAAATAAAATTGGTTTTTGACGATAACGAAGACGGACACGATAATTGACAACATTTTGATGATGTTACCATAGTTATTAAAGTAGATATTGAATTTAATTCAGGATTACAGTTTATATTTTTAAAAGATATTAAACTTGGTTGATTCTCGATTGATAATGTATCATGATCCAAATTGATATTACTTTTTAATATAGACTTTTCTGAAGTATCATCTGTCTTAATAATTTTTTCATTAGATGAATGTAATTTTTCGTTAAACGATTTTTCTTTAATATTTTCATTCATTGTCTCTTCGTCAATTTCATGATTTTTATATTCAGTGGATGGAATTATAGGGCATTTATCAGGAACTTCTAATAAAATCATCGATGACAAATTTCTATTATCATTTTTTTCATTAGAACATGAAATTTTCTCATTTTCCTCCCTTTTCTCATAATCTTTCGTGAAAATTTCCGTAGAAATATTTGTATTAGAAGAATTATGCGTAACTGATAACTTATCATCATGTTTATCTTTAAACGCGACTTTCAATGGATTTAATTTAGGTATACCTGGACGTGATTTAGATTCAGATTTCTCTTTCTTCGAATATAATTCGTCACTATTAACTCGGACCTTTGTCAAGGATGTATTCGATAATGGTATTTGTGATTGATTATACGGAGAGGAATGCGTTTCGGATAATATATTACTATTGTCTTTTAATTCCTTCTGCGTTATTCTTATTTCTCTAAAAAGAAAAATGTCAATCAATAATAACATGGACACGCTTTAAAAAAAAATATTTATATGATACAGTAATATACATAATTGTAAGTTGTATTAATTGTACAATATTCCTATATGTTAATTAATGATGTTAATTAAATAATAATAATAATAATAATAATAATGTTACTTACGCGAGTAATTCGCACAAATCAGTTACACATTTTTCGCCAAAATTGTCATTCCTTCGATACTCCTTAAAGAGATTATTTCTGTTCGAGATTGTTGGCTCTGATGGATTAACGATTGATCTGAAAAAATGAAAATAAATTTTATTATATTATATTATATGGTATTTTTTTTTTCTTTTTTTCTTTTACGATAATTTCGTTACTACATAAAAACTGAGACACATTTTGATCGATCTAATAAATATTAATTAATACATATATAAAATATAATATGTAAGAGAATTTTTTTCTTAAAAAAAAAAAAAAAAGAAAAAAAAATAAATAAAAAAAAAATTACTTTTTTATTTCTTGATTGTCTTTTTCAAAACGTTGCTGCCACGTACGACGATTAATCGGTTCATTATTTCGAAACGTTGGATTAGAAGCAAAGGATTTAACGGTGCCGCCTGGTTTCCAAACTGGTTGAACGTTGATTTGCCGCTTTAAACGGATATCATTAGATTTCTTCGATCGATCATGATGCTTGTCGATAACGTAGATCGACGATGACATTCTTGTTTTTTTTTCGCACACTTCATTACTTTTCTTATCTTGAATTGGTTGAACAGTTTCCAAACGTGTCCAAACATTATTCTTAACCTTTTCTTTGTTATTATTGAAAGAAATATTTGAAATCGTACGTGCCGATTCTTTTGTCTTTTCTAAACTTTTTAATTGTTGATAACAAACAATCGGCCTTTCTGAACGATTTTGATTCTCTTTCAATGTTTTATCTTTCTTAAAGCTAACCAGTTTGTTTTTTCTAACATTCGAAAATGATGAACTTGAAGATGAAGAAGCAGTTTGAAATTTTTTAGAAATAAAATTCATTTCACTTGCCATTTGATCTACATTCTTAATCGTACTCGATTTAATCTTTTCACCACGATTCATTTTCATTTCCAATCTGAAATCATTGTATCGTTTTTATTATATTTAATCATAGAAAATAATTATTTATAATTCGTAGAAGAGAATAATCTATATAAATATACAGGATGAAGCAAAAGTTTCCAATTGATATTAAAAATAAATAACTCTTCTTTGAGATTTTTCAGACTAACTTTTTTTTTTTTCTTTTTTTTTCAGACTATCAAAGTAAGAAACTAATTTATAATATTACTAGCCTAATTGCATATCTGAATAGTCTTGAAAAAGAATAATTGACTTTTAAAATTGCTTAGAAACTTTTATAAATCCACTCTATATGTATATTTAATATATATTTCAATAAACCAACCTATTGTTTGATTGTCTAGTTTTCATATTATCTGAAACATTTGTTTTACGATTGACAGGCTTTTTAATATTTTCTTTATCACCTTCTACAGTAGAAATATCATTGGTTAAACGTAACATATCATTTATTAACCCCTTCACTTTATTTTTTCTATCAATCATTTTCTTCCTGCCATTTAATATTTGCTTAATCTACAAAAAAAAAAAAATATATATATATATATGTATATACATATATGTATATAAATACATATATGCTTTTTCTGAATGGAATTTATTATTTGGGGACTCTTACGTCATTTTTTGGAAAATCTTGCCTTCCCTGAATAGATTCTAAATGTTTATAATATTGTTCTGTAAAGAAAGAAAAGGATGAAAATAAAAAATAAAAACAAAAAATAAAAGAATTAATTAATTTCTTTTCTCTGATAGTTTCAAATGAAAATATTAAACTTGATATTAAGCAATAAAATAATTAACAAAAGAATAATATAGACTAGTGTAAAACAATTAATATGAGTTAATATAATGATTATTATAAAAACCTTCTATGGGCTTTCTTAAAGTTTTCTTAGAGAGAACGAGCTTTTCCTCCTTCACAATTTTTTGAAGATCGTTAACACTTTTCGTTAATAAATCATTCATTTTTGTTATGGCCTCTTCACAATAATTATTATCACGAATATAATTTTTACATCTGTATAACGTAGATAAAAGAAAGGGATATTATTATTATGATTCTAAAAATAAAATAAAAAAAAATAATAATAATAAAAAAAAAGGAGATTAAATAGAAGTAAACAAATAAATAAATACCTCGTTATAATTTCGTTCAAAGTTTCATCGACTTCCGGCGTAGAAATAGAACGAATGACATTAAAATTTGGTAATTTTTCACGTAGCTTTTTAACCCGTCGTAAATTGTCCGACAATTCCTCTTTAATTCCCGCCAAAGTGTCACAAACGTTTTTCTTCAAATCATCAGAATCATTGAAAAATAACGAATGATTTCTCATACGAACAATGGACAAACGATTCGTCGATCTATTGTTAGTTGTTCGTTTGAATATTCTTCGTCTAATACGACTAACACGTGCAAATTTTCGCATTAATTTAATTAACTTCGTTATGTCAAGAAATTTTTTTGAATATTTTGACGATAAATAAATATGATTGTATACATTGGCGGTATTTGAAACGAGCCGATTTGAATTTCTCAATTTCGATGATATATCCTTTGGCGTAACTCTATCAGAAATATTTTCTATGATCCAACGATTCGATTGATCTTGGGAATTTGTTTTTCTAATATTCGATAATACTACGTCCTTGTGTTCTTTCAAAGATTCGGAGATATAACATCGGCTATCTTCGGTTTCGTTCGATTTCGAAACGTCCTTATTCGGGTTTGTTCGGTTCGTTTCGTTGAAATCCTTCGTAACAAATGAGAAATTGGAACGTAATGAATTTTTCAAAGAATTTTCTTTTGTTTTATCGTCGAAATCCTTTGAAATATTACCATTGGAATAAAGCTTTTTTCTCGTTCTTTCGAAATCATTTATCCAATTGAATATTTCATTCAAATCATCTTCATCATCATCTTCTTTTTCTTTTTCTTCTTTAATTAAATCTTTCGACGATATCTCTGTCTTACTTTTCGTATTATAGTCAGTATTTTCTGATTCAGGTCGATAAAATGGTAATTCGAATAGATCGAGAAAATTGGTATCACCTTTATTTGAATTTTTTTTTATGTCTTTCAATATATACGATTCGATATCGTCACTTTTCTTTCGAGTTGGTAAAAGAAAATCATCGTCTAATAGTTTCGTATTATTCGAATCTATACAATGACGCCATTGAAGAATATTCGAGTTTTTACGACGATCATCTGACTCGTCCTTGTATTTCTTTGATGGCGTTCGAAAGAATTCTTCACCAGATACCCAATATTTCGATGAATCAATATCATTTGAATGTTTAACCAAACCAAAGGATTTTTTATGTTTCATTGTGACAGAAATTTTTTTTCATCAAATCGATCGATTATTTACGAACAATATTTACATCGACATAATATTTCTTTACCTTTGTCGTTGTCAAATTTTAAAGAACGGAACGATAAGTGTGGCTCGACGTAAAGATTTTCTTTTCTCGATGGTGTCAATATTAAACCATAATTTTATTCGACAAGTTTCCTTGTTCCGAGATCGATTGTTTTTCATTCTCTTGCACGTGAAATAAACGAATGATAAAAAAGAAAAAAGAAGAAAAAAAAAAGTCACAGAACAATATATCGTTTTTTCTTTTTCCTCATATATTAGATCGAAAATAAAACGTAATTAACAAAGATCTATTTTGTAAAAAAAAAAAAAAAAAAAAATATATATATATATATAAAACACACTGACACGCACAAACTTTACGATGAAATTATTACTTGTAGGATTAGAACAAATTCAATGCTTTATATGATTAAAATTTAGCCCGAATCACGAAGTAACCTCGTTAAAAGTTACAATTAATGAATGTGAACTTGGAGTTTGTTGATTCATTTGTTTCACGTATGATCGTGTTTATGGTAAATTCACAAAACGTTTGACGATCTTTGATTTCCGGTAGAAAAAAAAAAAGAATTATACTTCTACTTTATACTCTACATATACGCATATATATATATATTAGGTTGGAAACTATGAAACGGTCATTTTTGTTGTTTTTTTATTTTCATTCAACGCCCGTTTCATAGTTTCCAACCTAATATAAAGCTTAGTTTCTAATGGCTCCCTATTTTTACTTCTAATATTCTATTTTATATATATATATGTATATGTATATGTATACATCTATAGTTAATTATTCATTGATGGGTAAAAGAAAATATGAAAGAATGTGGAGTATTTTTTATTATTTTTTATTATTTCTTCAAGATATTTTAATTCTCCTTTCATTTCTGTGTTGCTGCCGTTGGTGTAGACTGATTCGACGATTTCGAATCACGCATGGAAGCACTACGCCTTCGTTTTATTTCCTCTTGACGTCTATTCTTTGCTTCCTTTTGCCTTTGGGCCAGTAACTTGGCATAATCGGCAGCCTGTTCCTTACGTGCCAAACAACGCCTCTTTTTCAATGCACGTCTATGTCTTCTTCTCTATAAGTACATAGAGACAAAAAATAGATTGTTATTACATTTAAACGATTTTAATAATATCAATAAAAATGTCGACAATTGTTTTTCTTCTACTATACCTGTAACGTTAATGGAGTAATAAGACGTTGTATTTTAGGTGCCTTTAGACGTTCCTTTTTGCCTTCTTTCTGAACAGGTCTTTTAACGACGAATTGACGTACGTCGTCTTCTTTAGAAAGATTAAAGAGCTTACGAATTTTACTAGCTCTTTTTGGTCCCAAACGACGTGGAACTTGCGTATCGGTAAGTCCAGGAATTTCCTTAATGAAAATATACATTGACACACAATTTACAAATATAACATATCGGTAATTATCTAATAATGGAAATAATTTCTATGAATTTTTAATTGTTTCGTTAATACACTGAGAAAGGTGAGCCAATCTAATGAAACAATTTCTCAAATTAAAATAAATATTTCATCTATCATACCTACGATTAGTAAATTCAAGACTATTTATCGTTCTTATTTATATCTTTACAATATGGAAATATATAACATTTCCAAGTTTATCTTTACCTGTTCTCCCTTTTTCGCAATTACCAGAGCAAGTACCGACAGATTCGCATCGACGATACAACCACGTACAGATTTACGTTTCCTTTCACCATCGCGTCTGGGTCTATAGCAAGAGTGTCCCTTCGATAGTAATAATCGTACGCGACCTATTAAAAGCATTGTTATTATACATTATCCTTATAACAAAGGAAGTTATATATAGAATATTAAATGAAATTTTAAAAAATACTTGCCATTAGTTAAAATACCCTGTTTCATAGGGAAGCCTTGTTTGTCATTACCACCAGCAATACGTACTACATATCCCTTCCATTCATCGCCAAGAGAATCGGCTTCTACCTCTGCTCCCATTCGTTTTTCGTAAAACATTCGGAGCTTGTGCTCGTCCGAAATCTCGAATAATTTTTGGCATCCTGTTGCCGGAAATGATACGTTCAACTGTAAATGAATAATCGTTAATTTGTTATTACTTTAAGAAAGATTCAAATAAAATTTTATTATAAACATAGAGGTTAGATCGTATTTTCAACACGTTAATTCATTAATGATTTTAATAAGAAAAATAATTACAAGGAAAATTCATTCACTTTTAAACGAATAATATATTGTTATACGTGACATAGAAATATATAATCACTTTTTTTTAAACACTAATAAACAATCACGAATAGCGGCTGCAACATATGATCGTCGATGATTTGAATAACCTGTATCAAATATAAAAACACACCTTATTAGAATTATTAATATGAAAGAAATATGCGCGAGCCTTTGTAAGATTTTTAAAAGTAATCAAATTGTTCGAGGAAAGAAGGATTTCGAAAATATTATTGGATTCGTACCTTCATCGTGAAAAGATCTAAATATTAATACGAGCCATGAACGAGAAAGAACGTTAAGTAAAAATGCATCCGTTAGAGTGCGCTAACCGGATATCCTTTCAAATATCGAATCGCTACAATTTCGACAGAAGCTTCTAGTAAACATACTCCCTCGATAAATTATTAATAACTAAGTCAACAATTTTATTTTTTTTTTTGTTATATTTCATTGTGAAAGTAAAGACATTTACTTAAATATAAAAATAATTTTATAATCTGATTTTATTTGTTAAATATTCGAAAGGAACGAAATATTATCCTTACACGTATGACGTTGTAAAAATATTTATTAAAATATTTATTTATAAATATTGTAATATCTAATCGAAAATTATATAGTATTAATGATCATTCATATTATATCATAATATCTATGGTATCGTAATTGATTATTTTTTATTGAATTGATAATAGTTTTATTGAGAATCTATATTAAAGAGAATATGATCGTTAAGTAAACAGAAATGTAGAAGGAACGATATTTGGTGGGTAAGATCATGCGAAGAGGATTAATGTGCATATAGATACTCGATACTTGTAAGAAAAAGTCATCGTTATATATTTGGATAGACCGACAAGCGTATTTGGCAAACGTTATATGTATATCGTATTTACATAGATCGTAATATTCGAGTGACCTTGTTAAAATATTTGTTATTGCCGGTAAAAAACTGTCACGGTGGGTACACCGTGGGTGAAGAGAGAAAAAAAAAAGAAAAAGAAAAAAAAATAATATAGGGATAGAGAGTGGCAGCACATAGAAATGCCGATTTGCGGGCGTGTGACATTTCGATATTAGAAAAAGTTACTTTGGAATTATATTACGTTATGTCCATTAAATACATCGACTCGGTATACGAGTATTTCGGATAAATGGAAACTACGGAATGTAATTCAATCTAATCCGTGAAAAATATAGATCGTTGTGAGATGCGTGCATCTACTCGTATATAGGTTATAGAGACATCGTAACGACATCGAAACCTTCGCACGACGAAAATGATGTAACGTCATTTCTAAAGATTTATTTCGTTATCATAAAATATTCAAAAGAATTAGTGACTACGTTCATCTATTATCAATAAAATGCTTATGTTATTACTATTGTAATAAACGATAGAGAATTGTTATTATCACATGTCCATTGATTGTTTTCGAAGGCACTGCTTTTGAAAAGAAAAGGAAAGAGAGAGAGAGAGAAAAAAAATATCTTTTCAACGATTTGACTAACTCTCAGACATATAATAAGAGTGTGTAAACGTTTTCGTAATGCCCTACGAACAATTTTATGTGTCTCTGAATGTTTATGATATTTAGTGGGAAAAAATGGATGCTGCAGTGATAGAAGTTCTCCAGCAGGCAGGTAGTCAAGATCCTAATGTTTTAAAACCAGCAGAGCAAACTTTAAAGGAATGGGAAACTCAGAGAGGATTTTACACTGCTCTATATGTAAGTTATTCGTTGGAGGAATGATTATATAAATATAATCATGTTTTTCTTTTTCTTTTCTTTTTCTTTTTTTTTCTTTTTTATTTATTTATTTCTTCATTCATTTATTTATTTATTTAATCATGAACGTAATGAATTCGTGAGCACGTTTCATGAAAGTAATTTTTACAAGGATTACATTGATTGACAAACTTAATCTTTCGTTTATTATTCCAGAATGTATTTTCAAATCATTCCTTGGCTGTTAATATTAGATGGATGGCTGTTTTGTACTTTAAAAATGGCGTCGATAAATATTGGAGAAAAAATGCACCGAAGTAAGGATTATTGTTTATTTATAAAGTTATAATCATAATATATATATATATATATATATATATATATATATAATCTTATATATTTATATTATATATTGCGGTCATAAGCATATAAATTTATTTTTTTTATTGAGCATCCCAATTATTTTCTTTTTTAAATTAGTGGAATAGAAGAAGATGAGAAAGAATTTCTACGTCAACGTTTAATAAGTAATTTTGAAGAACCTGTAAATCAATTAGCACTTCAATTAGCAGTTCTCATTGCTAAGATAGCAAGGTAAAATGTTTCATAGAATTAAAATATCCAATAATATTATAATAGATGATATAGAGATCATAATTATTAACTTAATTCTATCTTATCTTATAGATATGATTGTCCCAGAGAATGGGACGTATTAATTCCAACACTTTTGGAAGTAATAAGAGGTCAAAATTCTATAGCACAGCATCGAGCGCTTCTTACAATGCATCATGTTGTCAAAGCTTTAGCTTCAAAACGTTTATCAGGAGATGTAAGACTCTTTGAAAACTTAACCCACAATGTGGTCACTTTTATTCTTAATACATGGAATACATACACTGAATCATTTCTTATAATGGCATCGAATGGAGTAGATGCAAATCAGATACAAGAACCCTTAGAGAAAGCATTATTGTTATTAAAAATACTTCGTAAACTTATCGTCTATGGATTTCATAAGCCATCTCTATCTGAAAATGTCATGCGATTTTTAGAAGTAATATTTGAACGAGCTCATACATGTCTTGAATGGCGTTAGTATTGTTACTATATATTAATATTATTAGTACAATATAATTTATATGGCATATCATTTTTATTATACTTTATAATTCTACAAAATATTTTATTGTTTTAGGTAAAACATTAGTTTCGAAAGGTATACAAATGGAGGTTTGTGATAAATTCATAATTCATTTGACCAAAGTGTTATTAGAAGTATTAGAAATGCATCCACTTTGTTATGTCGAATTGATACCAACATCTTTAGAATTCTCAGTTTTTTATTGTTTCACGGAAGCTGGTCAAGCATTAGCCTTTGAAAGATTTATCATACAATGTTTAAATTTAATGAAAAGTATTTTATTATCAGTTTGGTATAGACCGGCCAAAGGAATTGGAGGTATATACACTCTCGTTTGTTCCTTTTTCAGATAAAATATTTCATTATTTTATTTCTTATTATTATTTATTAATTTTTTTTTTTATTATAAAACAGAATCTAAAGATCCATTGACAGTGAGAGCCTATCAATTAAGGCAGGAATTTTTTACGCATCAAACTTTAACCGAAATTTGTTCGAGACTTGTCACTCATTACTTCCTTCTAACACCTGCAGACTTGGAATTGTGGGATACTGATCCTGAAAACTTAGGTAAAAATGAATATACGTGTATATTTAATATTTAAATGTTCTCATTATAAATAGTAATATTATAAATAAAATTAATTTTTATAGCTGTGGATGATGGAGGTGAACCATGGAAGTATAATTTAAGAGTAAGTAAAATACAATAAATTCTGATATGATATGATTTGTCTTTTTATACTTATAATTATAATATAATTTCAGGCTTGTACTCAACTTGTATTCTTGGCTATTTTCCATCAATTTAAAGATGTTCTTGCATCAGTACTGGTTGACTTGATACAAAAACATCATCAACCTGTTGAACCCAGTGATCTACATGCAATTTTACTGAAAGATGCTGTCTATAATGCAGTTGGCCTGGCAGCTTTTGACTTATATGACGAAGTAAATATAACAGAGAGTATATCAATATTTATATTTATTGTGTACGAATAATAATGAACAATAATAGAAGTATCTATTTTATTAAGCAAATGTATATTTGTTATCTTAATGTTAGGTAAATTTTGATCAATGGTTTTCAACGACATTAAAGGAAGAATTAAAAGTTAAAAGTAATAATTATAGAATTATTAGAAGACGTGTATGTTGGCTTATCGGTCGATGGGCAGGTAAGTAATCGATATGAAAGATTATATAAATAACTAATAATATAGGGAATGATGATGCTTAAAAAGTACAATTATACACATTGTAAAAAAAAGAATATATATATATGTTCATAAGATATCATTGTTGAACAGGTGTAAAATTAAGTACTAAGTTGAGACCAGAATTTTACCAACTTATGATAGAAGCTTTGAGCCCGGAAGAAGATTTGGGCGTTCGTTTGGCAGCTATTGATGCCTTAAAACTTGCAATAGATGACTTTCAATTTCATACAGCAGAATTTACACCTTATTTGGAATCTACATTTTCCTTGTTATTCACTTTGCTAAAAGAAGTTACCGAATCTGATACCAAAGTATGATGATATTTTATATCTTTACTATGAAGTATTTTTTCTCTCTTTTAAAAGTAAATATTTCATTTCACGATAGATGCACGTTCTATTTGTATTATCATGTATGATTGAGCGTGTGGGATATGATATAAAACCATACGTCGGTGCTCTGACTTCATATTTATCAACGCTATGGCAACAATCTGAAAATCATCATATGTTAAGGTGTGCTATAGTAACGACTCTGGTTCATTTGGAAAAGGTAATTAAAATTAAAAGTTTTCTATTATAAAAGAAGAAAAAGAAAAAAAGATCACCCTATATATTTTCTTCACGTTAAAACGTATTTAATTAAACAAATGTTTTTTTATAGTCGATAGGTTCGGACAGTAGTATCTTGCAACCATTGGTAGTACGTGTCGTAGATTTAAGCTGTGACGTAACACAAGAAGGACATGTTTATTTGTTAGAAGATGGTTTAGAATTATGGTTAGCTCTTTTGGAGAATGCGTCAGAACCAACACCAGAAATAATGGATCTTTTCCGAAATATGCCTCCTTTATTAGGTTGAGAAAATAATTATGCTTGTAATTATATGTATTCCGTCATATATACTTATATTATTTTATTTTACAGAATCATCAACAGACAATTTGAGATTATGTTTGTACATACTTCAAGCATATGTATTATTGAGTCCTCAAGAATTTCTATGTCAAAGGGGAACTGTAATAATCGAAACATTGAGATCACTTTTAGGAGATTTACGTTGTGAAGGTATTGTCGTGGCAATGAGATTATTTGAAACATGTCTTCGAGTTTCTCCCGAGCAAGGTGCAGAATTGATCAGACCTCTTTTAATGAAAATATTCGAGTAAGTTTAAATCTATTAAATTAAATTATTGTACAATTTTTATAACAATTTAAATCTAATATCTCGAATAAAAATTTATTTTTATAGAAGCGTTTATAAAGGTGAAGAATATCCAATGGTTATGACTATGTGCTTGTCTATCGTCGCAAGAGTTTTACTTTGTTGTAAAAATATTTTTGCGCAGGTGATATATCATTTTCTTTTATTATTTTATATTTTTAAATGTATACTTTTCCATGTATGTCCTGTGTATGTGTGTTTGTTTATCTCTCTGTGTATGTATGTGTGTGTGTGTGTGTGTGTGTGTGTGTGTGTATGAATCACGTAAAAGAAATAATTATAGGTAATCGGTGAATTATCAAGAAACATAGGGGGTGATGAAACGAATGAGGAAGCTGTACTAGGACAAATAGTACACATTTGGGTCAGCCGAATGCCTCTCGTTACTCAACCAGAAAGACGCAAATTATTAGCTCTTGCACTTTGTTCACTTCTTGAAGCTAACAGTCCACCAAGCGTCCTTCAACACTTTCCATCTATTATATCTAATATAGTCGAAACTCTTAACGATATAACGAAATACGACGATGCGGGATGTCCTATAGAGTAAGAATCATTTTTTATTAATAGGATAATAATATCCTATCGATGTAATGATCTTTTCCTTTCTTTTTTTTCTTTTTTTTTTTCTATTAATCATTATCGTCTTGTTAGTTCTTTGATGATAAGCGATCCGCCTAGTCCGTCTCAATATGATGATGTAGATTATGACACTCTACATGGACAAAGAAGAAAGAAACTTGCTTTGAGCGATCCAGTTCATAATCTATCCTTAAACAATACACTCCATAATCAAGTAAGGATTATGATTTATTTAAATTGATAAAAAATGAAACTACATGATATATTTTGAGTATAATCATAATATAATAATAATAATAATAATAATAATAATAATAATAATAATAATAATAACAATTTATATATATGTGTATATATATTTTAGTTTATTAAATTACGAAGAACGGTAGGGAATGATCAATTCGATCATCTGTTAAATAGCCTTAATCCTGATGTCAACGAGGAACTTAATTTATGCCTTGGAATGCAGGATATAGCACTATGAACGAAAAACAAAATAAAACAAGAAAAAAGAAAATAGGAAATAGAAATAAAAATGTGGTCGACGAAAATAAAAGATTATTCTCTCAAATGCTACATATACATGAAAACATGTAAAAAAAAAAGCTTTACGATGCTCTACTGTAAAACGGCACTATTTTACTGTATGATACTACCTGTTTCACTGTATTAATAATGTTGATAATAAAAGGACCTATGTCGCCACTGGAAAAAATATTAACACTGTCCAAAAATATCAAATATTACATACGTTTACCACGTATATTTGATATAAATATTTATGTTCTACGTATAAATATTCCATACATAACAAATAAAAAAAAGAATAATAACGTATTTATTTTTAATGAAAATATTACTTAGAGTAACGTTAAAACGTTTTTAATTAATTTCAATGAAAAGATATATATATATATATACGCACACACACACAGATATATATATATATATATATAGTATAATATTGTATAATTCGCAATTAATAGAATTTGAAATTTGCCGCGTATAGTTTGATAAAGGATCACGTGTTCGGGCGCTTACAGCGCTCTTAACGGATAACTCATGTACGATGAACAGCTGTAGTTGTCTGTGTCAAATCCTCGGCAGGGGGTTAGCCCTGCTCCAATTGCTGTCGCTTGTAAATCGATTTACGGTGAGTGAAGTAAATAAGTTATGTTCAATTGGTGTGCCAAGAATCGTAAAGTTCGATAATTCGAAGATTGAATATACATATAACGAAGGAAATAAGAAAGAAACGGGACATACGAGAGAGAATGAGAGATAGATAGAGAGAGAGAGAGAGAGAAAAAGGATTACATGTGAGTGATAGTAGTTACATGAAAAAGATTCTTTTTTTTTTCTTTCTTCATCCGATTTACGACGACATTATCAAAATTAATTACAACATTTTTTCTTTATCCTTTTCATTTTCATATAATTTAATCACGATTGTTGCTAATGAATGAACGACGTTTCAATGGTTCGTATTTGTCGTAGAATTTGTCGTCAAATTGAAAACAAATGTCCTCGCTGGGA
>NC_140825.1:1152500-1160000 GCF_050613455.1 Vespa mandarinia | reverse complement strand
TGAGAAATTTACTCGTCTTATTTTCATTATCTTTCGTGTCATTCAATTCTAACAGATTCGTTTCTTATTATGTGTCGTATTTAGTCGAGATCTAATTTACTACGATCTATTACCTTGATTTCGTAATACTTTCTGTCTCTCTCTCTCTCTCTCTCTCTCTCTCTCTCTCTCTCTCTCTCTCTCTTTCTCTCTTTCTTTCTTTTCTTTTTCTTTCTTTTGAATATCTGTGATGCATAAAATTTTACGACATAAGTACTGACATTTTAGATAATATTTTTTATTTATTATGAATCAAAATATATTTGTCTTATAAGAAATTTATATATATATATATATACATAGTTTATATAATATATGTTGGAAACATAAATGTATGGTATATATGAAAGTGATTGTGAATATATACTCACAGAATAATTTCATTATTATCATTATTTTTAGAAATTTATCTTTTTACTATGAGAGAAGGCAGTAAATAAATAAATAGATAGATAGATAGATAAATAAATAGATAGATAGAAACGGAATATATTATATTATGAAATTGACTCTGAATATATATATATATATATTGACTAAGTAATTTTGATACTATCATTATCATTAAAACTTTGTTTTAAGAGGAAAAGAGATAGATCGATAAATAGAGTAAATAGATAAATAGAGATAGTGACATACGCTAGACTCGATGTAAAACGTTTCTTCTCATTAAGAGAACACTTACTCTCATTAGAGTCTATTAGGGAACCGGAGTTGTCGAGGTATTGAGATTAAAATACAAAGATGTAGATGTTTCTTTTTAATTTCATCTACTTAACTGTATATATATATATATTATATATATTATATATATATAATATTCAATATATATTATATATTTAACATATTATATAAATATATTATCTAAAAGAATATTTGTATATATTCTTTATTTATTTTTATTTTATTATTGGAAAGAAATATAATGGATTATATCACAAATCGAATACATACGTAAAATTGTGGTCGATCGATAACAATGAAAATCATCTCTCAAAAAAAAAAAAAAAAAAAAAAAAAAAATTTCCTGGCTTCTAGCCAGCCATTCGATATTTCATATCTTTCTCTCTCTTTCTCTCCCTCTTTTCTTTCTCTTTCTCTTTTTCTCTTTTTCTCTCTTTCTCTTTCTCTTTCTCTCTCTCTCTCTTCCTCTCTTCTTTTTTTGTACCATTATTTTTTTAATTAATGGTTGATTATTAATATTCACATTTAAAAAAAGAAAAAGGAGAAATAAAAAAGATTTAATTTTAAAACATCGATAATGTAATAGATTTTGTCAAAAGTTTTTAGATGACTTTTTTAAAAACAATTCTTTTTGTTTTTCATTCCCCTTTCCAAGACATTTTAGCCTTATCTTTCTTTTTTCTTCTTTTCAAATTTTAAAGCTACTAAGCCTATCTTCAAGGTTAATTAAAACTTTTGTAAAAGAGTAATTGATTTTAAAAATCAATTTTCATCTCTTCCTCTCTCTCTCTCTCTCTCTCTCTCTCTCTCTCTCTCTCTCTCTCTGTCTAATTTTTTTTCCTTCATTATTTTTCTAATCAACCGCCAATTTTATTAATAATTAATCCTAAAACATTGGCAATATATCGTATAATTTTTTTTTATTCTTATCTCTGATTACAGAGTAATTTCTTCATTTTTAAATAAGACAGAGAAGCGATCGAGCCGACATCATGGCGTTCGCTGGATTGAAGAAACAAATCAACAAAGCTAATCAGGTAATCTTAAATATTTCCATTTTACTTTCTTCTTATTCCTTAATTTGTCAATTATATTATCTAAGGTTAAATTATTCTTAACGACGTGTTAAAAATTATTTAAATCGATTAAAAAAAAAAAAAAAAAAAAAAAAAAAAAAAAAAAAAAGAAAAAAAAATTATTATATGAAAGTTTGGTAGGAAAAAATAATAATAATAAAAAAACAAAAAAAAAAGAAAAGAAAAGAAAAAGATAGAAAAAATTAATTAATCATTAATTATTTTACGTAATTCGTATAATTATGTCATTGCCGTGTTGAATTACGCAATAAATTAATTTTCCCTTTTGTTTTTTCTTTTTTTTTTTTTTTTTTTTTTTTTTAATTTTCGACAAATCACACCTTTCGTAATCAACGACTCATATATATATATATATATATATATATATATGTATATATGTACGTATGTATCTATGAATGGATGTATCGTTCATTCTCATAACAATTAAAAGGAGCCATCATTCTGCTCGTTGGTCCTCGTTTCGAGAAACTTTGGTCGATACCGAGGCGCGAGCATCGTTGAAATTTTAATCGGTCGCGTAACCAAGCTGTCTCGTACGATATATACTATTCTCTCGTTTTGACCATTAATGGTGTAATATCTTGAAAATTTATTAGATACTATAAACATTTTGTGAACTTTTCTCTTTCGAAACAATTTCGTTAAATCGTGTATCTTTAATCAGGACCGCATTTAGCACATTAAGCTCAAACTTTGGTCTCATTCTTTATGGTGGAAGGGAGTTGGTGTTTAAGGATGATGAGGGTACGACGATGAACAGCGACACATTTTAAAAGTTTTTATTTCTCAATAAATTTAACAACAACAAAAGAAAAACGAATAATAATAATAATAATAATAATAATAATAATAATAATAATAATAATAATAATAATTTGATTAATTGAAACGAAGTTGTATTTTAGAGATTTAGTAATGATTTTGCGTTTAGGGCCTCGAAAAATATTAATACGGCACTGTCTCTAATATTGCTATTATCGAATATACACCCTTAAAAAAAGTGATCGATTTGTTTTTCTTTTTTTCTTTCTCTCTTTCTCTCTCTTTTTTTTTCTTTCTTTTTTTTTCTTTTTTTTTTTTATTATTATCTACCTTCGAAACATTTCTTCGGGATACCATAAAACGTATCAGTTATTACGGGTTAAATTAAATTATTAAAGTTTCGTTCCGTTGTATTTATAATTAATTAGAACGATGGTCTAATGATGTCATAACACATTTAGATAATTATACGCGTATATGTGATTAGTTTCGATCGAATTGAAAGATCAGAATAGAAAGATTTTTCATTCTTTTCTCTTTTTTTTTTTTTATTCTTCTTTTTTTTTTTTTCACTCGAACATCGAAGCGAACGATCGAAGTGAAATATTTAAATTGTCGAATAAAATTTGTTTTTAATATCTTTTTCTTTTTTCTCTCTTTTTTTTTTTTTTTTTTTTTTTTTAAATTGTACATTCGTTTACACGATAATGTAATTCTTTTTAATTAAATTTCATCTCTGGAAAAAGTTAAATATTGAAATTGAATGTAACGTTTATAGGATCGACAAAATTGTTTGATAATCGTTCAAAATTTGTATTTATTACATGTCAATTTTTTTTATTTTATTTTATTTTATTTTATATATTCGATAGATACAATAAACGAGATCATGTTCACTAATAAGCGATAAAAATTATGATAACGTAGAAACGATAATGAGGTGTTATGGCGATCGTGCTATCACACTACTACTGTACAATTTTAGATATAAAATTCGCCGTCAAAATTTCTTAATTCGTTAAAAAAAAAAAAAAAAAAAAAAAAGAAAAAAAAAAGAAGGAAAAAAGAGGAAGGAAAAGAAGGAAGTAATTTTTAGAATAAAAATTAAATCATTTAAAATTTCTTAATTCATATTTAACAATACATACACACACACATACACACACGCACACACGCACACACATTTGAGAATACGAATAACGAATAGATGCGATCGAAGCTGTCGACCTTCGTCCTTTAATTGCATCGGCGAACCTTAATGAATGAACGGCCAAGAGTAGATAGAGTCCAATGGACGAAGTTATGTGTATAGAGAAGAAAAAACGAAGCTAGGCGATCCGTGTTAGGTGCATACGTAACGCTTCACTTTCCGTTCACTAATTGTATTTTATATAATCTATAGATAGGAACTAGAAAGAAGTGTATATTCGACCTATCGTATATATTATCTTCGACCTTCTCCTCCCTTTTTTCTCTCTCTCTCTCTCTCTCTTTCATCTTTCTTTTTTTCTTTTTTTTTTTTTTTTTTTTTTTATACAGAACGAGCCAAAAGTTCTTGTTTGATCTTAAAAATTAAACGCTCTTTTCCGTGACATTTTAGTCTAATTCTTTTTTTTTTTTTTGTTTTTTTGTTTTATTCATATTGTAAAAAAAGTATATGATTGGATAGATAAGAAATTATAATTTTTGATTAGGAACGTAAAAGAGTCCACACGTGAGATATTAATTGATCTTTGGAATCACATAAAAAACTTTCATTGCTATCTTCTATATATATATATATACAGAAGATATATATATATATACAGAAGATATATATATATATATACAGAAGATATATATATATATATATATATACAGAAGATATATATATATATATACAGAAGATATATATATATATATACAGAAGATATATATATATATATACAGAAGATATATATATATATATACAGAAGATATATATATATATATACAGAAGATATATATATATATATATATATATATATATATATATATATATATATGTTTTTTGTTTTAATTTGTATTATTACTATTAAATAATATATATAATAAATATATATTTTCTCGATCTAAATTATATTTAAAACTCTATCAATAATTCTTCAAAATTCTTCAAAATTTTCTCTTTTATGTCTCTTTCTTTAAAAAACCACTGACCTAACTATCTCAAAGTCCCTTTTTTACAATATTTTTTTTCTCTCATTCCTCTCCTTACATAGAATATAACATATATTTACACGCACATGTATACATACATATATATTCTTTATATATATATATATATATATATATATATATATATATATATATATATATATAAAGAATGATGAAATTGAAATCGAAGTAGACGTTGGAACGAATATATAGGTCAAATTAATTCATTTAAAATCATTAACCCAATACATTCTTTAAATCTATATCCTCACAACTTTTTTTTTTTCCCTCGTTTCTTTCCAATATCCAATATAATATACACATGTATATGTACATGTATAAAGGGTGGTTTAATCGAAGTATAACATTGCAACGAATAGATATATAGGTCAAATTTACGTCGCGTTTATACGATGGTTACGTTGCCTACGCTTTAGCGTAAACGTGAAGGGCTCTTCTCTCTCTCTCTCTATCTCTCTCTCTTTCTCTCTCTCTCTCACTCTCTGTCTCTTTCTCTCTTTCTCTCTTTCTCCCGCTCTCTCTTGCGATCTAGGTCACCGATGGATATAGGTCACGGTCACACATACGAGAGAAAGAGAGAGATAGCTTACGCGAACAATCCGTCCTTATCCTCGTTCTTATCCTTGTCGTCGTCCTCGTCGTCTTCTTCGTTGTCATTGTCGTTGTCTTTGTCGTCGTCGTCGTAATCGTCGTCGTCATCGTTCTGTACCACTCGTAAAATCTTCCGGCAATATATCCATTTTCTTTTCTCTTTTTATTACAGATCCATTTTTGTTTAGAGTTTACACGCACGCACGCATACTCTACACATATTTTCTCTTTTCTATTTATTTATCATCCCTACATTGACTTTTATCCGATATAAATTATACAACGTTAATTATAATGAGAACAAAAAAATGATTTGTTTGTTGTCTTTTTATTGTTATTCACTTTTATTTCTTTATTTTTTAATCTATTAGTATTAGTACTAATATTAATTATATATATATATATATATATATATATTATTATATTATTATATTATTATTATTATATATTATAAATAATTTATTCCTTTACATTTTTTTTACAAATATTATTTTATATATATATATATTAAATAAATTATTTATTTTAATAATTATTTAGTAATCACTTTCTTTCATGAGATTCATATATACATACATACATATGTACATACATACATACATGCATACATACGTACATACATACATACATATATACTTAGATACATATATACATATGTATGTATCATATGATTCTTTGATAAGAAATGAAAAAATAAAGAATCATACTCGTATGTCCGATAATCGTTGGCACGAGACGCGTTGTACTTTTTCATTCATTCATTTTCTTTTCCTTTTTCCTTTATCTTTTTTTTTTCATTTCTCTTCCTCTTCCTCTTCTTCTTTTTTTTCCTCTTCTTCTTTCTCTTTCTTCTCTTCCCCTTACGTCGTTGGCAAATTTTCAAGAACACGTCATGACGTTAGATCAACCGACTGACTACTTACTATAGAAGTTATCGATCCGACTCGTCCATTATGCTTGTCACCGATATATTTTCCTCTCCTTTTGACCTCTTTCATTTCTCTCGTTCATCGTTCACCCTCGATGAAATATATCCCCCGAAGCTCTTAGGAAAAAGGAATATATCGAATCGCTGCGTACCGTGGATGATCCCTGTTTACGAGACTATTAAATTGACCTTTCGAATTTCTTTCTCCTTCATTCTTTTTTCTCTTTTTGTTTCGTTGCTTTTTTTTCTCTTCTTATTTTTTGTTTTTTTTTGTTTTTTTTTTTTTTTTGTTTTTACAAAATCCTTTCGCGAGACCAATAATTTGTATAAATATTTTATAATATTCTCTACAATCCCTCTACCCAGTCGCTTGCCTCCCCCTTTTTGGGGTGATAAGAAAAAAAAAATATATATATATATGTTTAATCCCATAGGAATACAAGAGTTTAATTATACTTTATATTATGTATATATCATCCGTAGGGGGATGTATCCGTAGGGGGGGTTGCTGTAGAAAAAAATTTTTATGGCCTCTATAAAATGCAAAGGTTTAACAAGATTATCAGAAATGAGTTTACATAGTTAATCATTGGTTATGATTCTTCCTTGATTATAATTAATTATACATTAAACAAGGATAATGTATAATTATGATTAATATCTATAATGGATTTATTTGACCCGTGTGAGTGCCTTTTTCTTTCCCTTTTTTTTTCTAACTTTTCTTTTCCCTTTTCTTTTTCAAGTATATGACGGAGAAGATGGGCGGCGCCGAGGGAACCAAGCTCGACGTCGACTTCGTTGATATGGAGAGGGTAAGGATGTATATTTTTGTATCTTGAAGAGACTTTAATTCTCGCAAGTCATATCAGAATCAAAGCCCATTATGGGTAGTCGCAAGAGCGTGATGATGAGATCCTGAGATTGGCAATACAATTTTTTCAAACGTTTTCAATGTATCATTATATTTTTCATTGTTCGTATCAAACGAGCAAGCAAGCAAGCAAGCAAGCAAATATTTTTTTATTTTTGATCTTTTGTAAAAGGAAAAAAAAAAAAAAATAAAAAAGAACTCGACTCTTCAAGTCTCACAAATATCATCGGCATTTATCTCTCTTCGAATGTGTATCAATGATTGAAAAAAAAAAAAAAAAAAAAAAACTATGAATATAGATAAGACAATAATTTAATTCGTGAATGTTT
>NC_140825.1:1135000-1142500 GCF_050613455.1 Vespa mandarinia | reverse complement strand
TATGAATATAATATATTGTCAACGATAAATTTGGAAAATGTAAAACATATCTATCAAAATCTTGAGATATGTTATGTTATAAATCGATGTTGTAAAATTAATCAAATTTTAACATCTTCGATAATCGAGAATGATCGCTAGTATTATTGCGTTCGTGGATCAGTGTTTCCCCAAAAAAAAAAAAAAAAAAAAAAAAAAGAAAAAGAAAAAAAAAGAAGAAAAAGAAGAAAAAGAAGAAAAAGAAGAAAAAGAAAGGAAAAATGAAAAGGGAATGTAATGAATAATAATGATAATAATAATAATATTATTATTAATAAATAATAATAACAATAATAATAATAATAATAATAATAATAATAATAATAATAATAATAATAATAATAATAATAATAATAATAACAATATTAATAATGTAATAATAATAATAATGTTGATGATGACGATGAAATGATGATGATGATGATGACGATGATAATGAAATAATGATGGTGAAATGATGATGATAAAAAAATAATTACTGCAAAAAATCAAGAAGGAAGAAAAAAATTTTTAAATGTGACGCGGGCGGGCACCACTTTTGGTACGCACTACTTTTTTTTCTATTTATTTATTAATTTTTCTTTCTTTCTTTTTTTTTTTTCTTTTTTCTTTTTAATTGCGAACGAAAAATAGGTTCTTTTGGTCGGTCTAAAAAAAAAATATATATATATATATATATATATATATATATATATATATATCTTTTAATAACTCAGGGTCATCATAAAAGGAATAAAGGAAAAAAAAAATTTCGTACATACGTACGTCGTTAACCCTCTATGATCGGATTTTTTAATTTTTTTTTTTTTCTTTTTTTTTTGCTGGTCTCTACGCAAACATTATATATAAAATATAAAAAGTTCTGTTATCACTTGTACTAGTACAGGGCGAGGAATGAAATGTTCTTAAGTGATTTAAAAAATTAATTACACTCTTTCATCGAGACTCTTAAGGCTAATTACTTTTTTCTCTCTTTTTCTCTCTCTCTCTCTCTCTCTTTCATCAAACTCCAAAGCTACATGATTAACTTGTAAAAGCCTAATTGCAAGCAGAAGAAAAAGAGGCCTCAAGAAAAGGGAGCAATTGATTTTTTTTTTCTTTTTTTTTTAAATCATCAAGATAACTTTTGATCTCATTCTGTATAATCATATTAAGTGTAACTTGTACTTAAAAAAAAAAAAAAAAAAAGAAAAAAGAAAAAGAAAAGAAAAGAAAAAATCCATAAGAACGAAAACCTCGTAATACGAACTAACAATTAATTTCAAGGGAATTAAAATGAAATAAAATTTATTAAAACTATTTATATATATATATATATATATATATGTGATTTCAATGTTACATGGCGTTATAGAAGGGTTAACATACTATTATGAAATAATAGTACATATTTCAATTTTCTTTTTTTTTTTTTTTTTTTTTTTTTCTTTTACTATCGAAACACGTGCGAACGTATGCGTTAAATGAAGATTTTGCTTTTAAAACTTGTCATGTCATGTCCGGTTGTATATATATATATATACATGGTGGGCCAAAATCTTGCCGTGATGATATTAAAAATTGATTACTCCTTTTCGAGTAATCTACTCTAAGATTGTGATTAGGCTTGTTAAAGACTTTACGATTTAAATAAAACAAATAAAGGAAAAATTTAGCCTAAAAAGTTTCGAAAAAGGGTGTAATTGATTTTTAAAAACATTTAGAAAATTTTTGGTCCACCTTGTATATATAGATATGTCAGTACCTGTTCGAAGATTTTGTCAATTAGCTTTGAATATATACAAATGGAGTAACGAGATTTAAAAAAGAAAAAAAAAAGAAAAGAAAAGAAAAGAAAAGCAAAATGAAACAAACAAACAAACAAACAAACAAACAAACAAACAAATAAAAATAAATAAACGAAACAAAACAAATTAATTGAGATGATTAAAATGATTAGAAGGCATCGAGGATCGAGTTTTATCTCGAAAGTATATTTTTCAATAATTGAATTGGTCGAAAAATTTATATATATATATATTTACATTATAGATGATTTATATTGTAGATGATCTTTATTTTATTTTCTAATCAAATACTTTACGTTATCTTTCCAATAAAAAAACTAATTATAATAGCGCGTCAAGTTTAAAATTAGATTAATTAATTAATTAATTAATTAAGAGTATATCAGATACTTCAAACAAGGAATATCCTTATTGATCTTCTTGTTATATTGTTAGTAATTATTCAATAAATTTTTGTATAATTAATTGATCTTTTACAAGACGAATTATTATACAAAATAATAATCGTTCTAATTTGTTGGATATATGTATGCATGTGTGTATGTATGTATGTATGTATATGTATGATTCATTGATTATGAAAGGTATGGATCATCTTACATTTTATTTTAAGATATTTGGATATTTTTTTCTTCTTTTTAAATTATAGATTTTACGATATTACATTTTTAATTATTTTTACTTAGCCTTGAATTATTTATTAAAAAATTATTCACTTATGTATTATTTCTGAATATATAAAAATAATTTTGCGTAATTGAAACATATATTTTAAGAATAACATATGCGTATGAAATTAAATATATCTTAATTAATATGTCGAGAATGATTTTGATAACTTTCACAATCATCGGTTCATATATGAATTGTATTATTTTTATACGTAATTATAGTTTTTATTAATTAGATGAGATACCGTAAGATTAGAGATAACGTAAAGTAAATGAATATTATATTTACGTACGCATACATATATACATATATTTATATATATATGTGTGTGTGTGTGTGCATGTATTTGTGATGATCGACCAGTTCGAATTTTTTCCTTTTTCTTTTCTTTAAACAGTAAAATCGAAACTCGCAACCTCATGCGTACGATAGCAATAAAAAAAAAAAAAAAGAAAAAAAAAGAAAAAAAAAATAAATAAATAAATAAATAAATAACCAAAAATTCGAGAAGAAACTCAAAGCTTTCTTATTGAAAATTGTCAATTCGATCAATTATTTGCGACGAATAGGCGACTAAAAAAATGCCTCGTATTCGTCGTAATTTGAGAAACACTGCGTACGGTGACGGAGAACGTTTTTGAGAATAATTCGAGAAGAAAATATATGTTAAACAAAGAAAGAAAAAAAAAATAGAAAGAAAGAATTCGCGAATGTGTGATATTAATTTCTTTCGTTCTTGTTGAGATACTCGAACGAGTTAGATAACAAAAAAGAAATACAAACAAACAAACAAACAAACAAAAATACAAAGAAAAAGGGACAACAACAACAAAAGAAAGAAACAAACAAACAAAACACAAAAAAAGGAGAGAGTAAAAAAAAGTAGGATCGTTTGACCGTTGTGAAAAAAAGTAAGAAAAAGAAAGAAAGAAAGAAAGAAAGAAAGAAAGAAAGAAAGAAAGAATGAAAGAATGAAAAAAAATCCACTGAAATTAATTATATAAAAAAATTAAGAAAAAAAAAACAATCGGTATCTCTTATTCTATAAATGTTGGCTATTGTTAAATGTTGAAACTATTGTTCTGCGGAGAGCTTGCGTTTTTATTCGAGTGGAAAGACTAATTAACTGAATAACATTTTTTCGTTCGATCGACGTAGTATCGATACTACATAAATAAATAAATAAATAAATAAATAAATAAATAAATAAATAAATAAATAAATAAATAAATAAAAACGTACTACGTATTTAGAT
The DNA here is from genome assembly GCF_050613455.1 of Vespa mandarinia. Classification (NCBI taxonomy): domain Eukaryota; kingdom Metazoa; phylum Arthropoda; class Insecta; order Hymenoptera; family Vespidae; genus Vespa; species Vespa mandarinia. Next base: position 1,138,747 of record NC_140825.1, on the reverse strand, counting down.
TTACATTAGATTTCGATTAGTGAAAGTATTAGACTGGTATATATATATATATATATATATCGAGTCCAACGTTAATTGAATGTCGTTTTTCACACTTTACATCGCGTTATCGATCTCGAACGATATTTTCTTTATTATTTGTTCTCTCTCTTTCTCTCTCTATCTTTTATTTTCTTTTGTAAAGCAAATAAAAAAAGAAAAAAAAAATAACGAAAAAAGAAAAAAAGAGGAAAAAAAAATAAATAAAAAAGAAAAAAAAGAAAAAAATAAAAAGAAGTAAGAAAAAAAGGGATGCAAAGGGACGACACTTGTGAAAAGTTATATAATCCGAAATATTCCACGTTCGGGAAACGAGGCTCTCCGCATTTCTGATCGTAATCTTAAATATCGAAGAGGAATCGATTAGACGTGTCGGATCTATCGATTTCCACAATTAATATCACTGAGCATCCTTGGTCAGGCAAAAATATGTATGTATTAAATGATCTTTCCTATTCTTCCTTTTTCTTTCCCCTTCCTATCACTTTTAACCCTTTGTTACACCCTTTTGCCAAATTCTTCTCGCTTGTAGATAGCATCCCATAAATCCGCTTTACAACGTATCTTCTCGTTCTAAAAATTTTTTTCCAAAGCATATCTCACACTCTTGATCTTTTGATCTATCTTTCTTTTTTCTTTTTCTCTTTTTCTTTTTATTGCCTTTTATTTTGTCATCTTTTCCTTTCATTCGTTTTATTTTATTTTATTTTATTTTATTTATTTTTTTTTTCTTTTCCTTTTTTTTTCCCCCAAACAATTTCCCACAACACGCGCGTAACCACGTGACTCGAGAGAAGAAAAGAGTGATTTTCGTGTCTCTCGAAAAAGGCCGGTGCCCACTTATATTTTCTAAGCGTCAGAAAATCCGGAATTTATGAGAGATACGGAATAAGCGAGGATTACCGTGACTGTGATCTGTACTTTATCTTCTTCCTTCCCCTCCCACCCAATTTATATATATATATATATATATATATATATATATATATATACATATATAAATCTTTATTCTCTGTTCCTCTTATCTCCTCTTTATATGCTATGAGAAATATATATGTATATATATGTATATATATATACACACACACACACATATATATATATATATATATATATATATATGTATATGTATATATATATTTCTTTATCTCTCCTTTGCCCTTTCGTTAGCCGTCATAGCCATGTTGAAGAAACAAAAGAAAATAAATAAAAAATTATATATATATATAGTAAATATAAACACAAAAAGGACGGCCAGTGGATGCGACGCAGTGATACTTTCAGACAATACATTACAATTAATTACACTTATATTGGTAAATTAATCTATTACGATTATATATAAAATAAAGTCAAATACAAAAGAATATACGATATATATATATATATTTATATATATATATATATATATATATATATATATATATTCGATTTCGGTCAATGCTAAATGATTATTATCATTAACTAAGAAATAAAGTGTGCTCTATGTCATGGCGTTAATTATTTCTCTATAATCAAGTACCTGGATTCAAGTGTCCCCCTTTTTTATTTTTATTTTTTCTTATTACTTTTTCTACTTTATTTTATTTTATTTTATTTTATTTTATTTTATTTTATTTATTTATTTATTTATTTTTTCTTTATATAAATATTTCACGAGTGCCCTTAAACAATGTATAACTATTTATAAAGTTATGTGCTCTCTATTCCATGCCGTTAATTCTTATTTTTCTATAACACCATTGATCCTACGTCATTACCACCCTTCTCACCCTTATTCTTATTTCTTCGTTTTTATATTCTTTCTTCTCTCTTTCGTTTTTTTCTTTCTCTCTTTTTTTTTCTTTTTGTTTTGTTCTGTTTTGTTTTGTTTTGTTTTGTTTTTTTTTTTCTTAATATTATCTCACGCGTTAAATGTTAAAAGATGTCTAAGAGATCATTTACAGAGTTAACCATGCCCAAGAAGACATGATTTACTATGGTACAGACCACCGCACATCCATAATGCATGTCTCTTTCTCGTTCGTATAGACATAATTGTATGCGATATTACCCTAGGGAAGGGCCATTCCTCTTGTGGCACCTCGGTAACAAGGCATACCATCGGCATCAACCTTGCCTTTTTCCCAGATGGCATTAGAACAAGTTAGATCGTAAAGTTACACGAGCAGCACTAACATTCTGAAATCTCAAGTAGCCTAGCCCTTCCACGTTAGCCCTTCCACGTTAGCCCTTACCACGTTCTTTCTATTTTAATCCGCAAGATCGAGCCTTCCTTTCATTTTATTTTTTAGCGTGAAAAAGGGATAGTCAGAGGAGAGAGAGAGAGAGAGAGAGAGAGAGAGAGAGAGAGAGAGAGAAAATATCATTTTTCGATGCCCAATTACAGACTCGCTTCTTTCTTTCTTTCTTTCTTTCTTATCTTATTTTTTACTTTTTCTCCTTTTTTCATACTTCCTTCGCATGCATCATTTGTGATTTTTTCTGTTTCCTTTTTTTTTCTTTCTTTTTCTTTTTTTTTTTTTCTTCTTGACAATCGACTGATACACACTTCTACTGCATTCCGTAGGATTTGTAGGATTTGTTTGATACAATTTTAATAATGATTTCTTTTTATTTCTTTATATATGTATATTCGAAGGAAGGGAAAAAAAGATCACTTCTTTCTTTCTATCCTTCGTTTATTGAGAAGAGGGAGAAAAAAAAATGAAAAGAAGAAGAAGAAGAAAAGGAAGAAAAAAAAAAGAAGATAAAGGAAAAGAAAAAGATGAGGATGAAAAAGAAGAAGAAGATGATGATGAAAAAGATGAAGTAAAAGATACATACATAATTTGAAGGAATTATATACTTTGCCATTTGTAAGGGGATACAATGCGTACGCGTGCGTGCATCTTTCCCTCTCTCTCTCTCTCTCTCTCTCTCTCTCTCTCTTTCTCTCTCTCTCGCTCTCTTTTTCGAGTAAGTAAATACGTATGTACGAATATACAATCTACTACATACTATTTCGAAAGAGGAGGGTTGTTTTTATTAACGTAAGCGAAAGAGGGGGTACGTAAGCGGCTTATTTCCTGCAATTAAAATGTTTCTTTAAATATCCCCACCTCTAACCCCCAGTTTTTTCTCATACAACTCGATTCATCTATTCTCTCCAACCCCTTACACCCACTCTCACCCTCTCTCTCTCTCTCTCTCTTTTTCTATCTCATGCATATACTCTTTTATACACAATTTCATTGTGGATAGCTCGACTTGGTATTTAAATCGATGCTCGTTATATTAAGCAAATGAGTTATGCTAAACGTTAAATGTATAAATCGTTTTCGATAGGAGCTAAGTTTATTTTGTTTTTTCTTTTCTTTTGCTTTTTTCATTATATCGTTTCACTTTTCTTCTTCACTTTTCTTATCTGTCTCTTTTATTTCTTTGTTAATTTTTTTTTTTACCTTTCGCTTTCTTCTTTCTTTTAACATAAAATGTTTTTAATGATAATTTTTAAAAATGCTCTCGATCGACATAAATAAATAATTATTTGTGAATTTTATTTCGAGATCTTTTCTTCTTTTTTTCCTTTCGTTCGATACTATCGAAAAATATTAAAATCATAGTTTCCCCCACCTCCCCTCTCCCTCCCCCCCTCCCATTAAAACGAAGTCTAATTAATAAGTGCGAAAATTGTCCTTTTATCAAGGATATTCTCAATTATTTCAG
>NC_140825.1:1112500-1127500 GCF_050613455.1 Vespa mandarinia | reverse complement strand
AATAATATCAAAGTAATCTATTTTTATCTTTCTTATAAGTTTTCCTTTTTTTTTCCCCGATTTTTCCTTTCCTTTTTTTTTGTTTTTTTTTTTTGTTTTTCTTTTCGTTTTTTTTTCTTTTTCAATCGACATAATCGTCATTAACGATGATTCAATTTCACGCAATTCATTTCGTTGTTCCAATGACGCGACCTTTTTTTTTCTACTCTTTCTAACGAATACAAAATTATGAAAAATATAATCTAAAAAAAATAATAAATTCCTGATAATAAGTAAAAAAAAAAAAACTGTGTAAAGGCATAAGGAATGAATTGAAAATCGTACGGATGCACGAACTTATTTGTGCAAAATATCTTAATCGATCGAACAATGATGAGTCGTTTTCGATTATTATTGAAACAGAGGTGAGAGCTTTTTGTCAAACCATTCTGAGGGATATACAGAGTGTAATGGTAGATGCACGAGTAGAGATATAGTGTATGCCACATATATATTATATGTTCGAAATGACAGTCGGAACCGATTGTGTACTACCGCGTTACGTTACTAGCATACTATAATAAAATATTCATACTATCGTGACGTTTACGTTGTCACGTAACATACGAACGACGAAGCTACGATGATTACATTTACTTTTGCCTGAGTATTTTGAGAGAGAGAGAGAGAGAGAGAGAGAGGGAATGATATATCGCTCAACGCAATATCATTTCGTATATTTCTGACGTTAAAAGTAAAAAATTAAATAGGATTTTTTTCTTTGCCCCTTTAATATTCTCCCAGGTCAAACTATGTCGCCAATATTTTCTTTACATGAATTAATTTTATTTGATCAATCACTTTTTTTTTGTTCCTTTTTTTATTTTCTTCTTAGAAATCTTGTTTTCTCGAAAAACTATCTGAGATCTCTTCTTTCTTTTTTTTTCATTTCAAGGTTTAATTCTGATTATAAAAATTGCATTGTTTTCTCTTTCTCTCTCTCTCTCTCTCTCTCTCTCTCTCTTTCTCTCTCTCTCTTTTTCTCTCTCGTACTCCAGTCGATGATTCAATAAAACGTTCGTGATTTTTAACGAATTAATGAAAAAAATAAGTTTTTCTTTCTTTTCTTTTTTCCCTTTCTTTTCTCTAACATGAATAGACGATCGAGATTTCGTTATAATTATGATTTCGATATAAGATGGTCTCTCATATCCGCATCATTTGTTCACGAGAATTAATTAATTCTATTCAATTAAATTTATTACCAAGAGCGATTATCTGACAATTATCTTATCTTAAGATAGGTGACAACGAAATGATAATTTGTTTGTTGAAATTAATGAAATAATAAACAGAAAAAGGAAAATAAATAAATAAATAAATAAATAAATAAATAAAAAAAGAAATAAATAGATAAAAATTTAAGTTTCCTTAAAATGATCGAAGATGATCGATCTTTTTAAAGACTTATTCATGTATTTAAGATGTCGTCCATGACATATATACTTCTCTCTCTCTCTCTCTTTCTCTCTCTCTCTCTCTCTTTCTTTCTTTCAAAGTTTCCATTTTCATACGAGCAAACATTAATCATCGTCCAATGGCTAATGGCTCGCAGAGAGCAACGTAACCGATGAAACTTTTATGCTATTTGGGATTTGAAGTAATTAGGTATGTTTTGTGTATGGAAGAATAAGAGGGTAGGTGAGTGGGTGTGGGAGGAGGGAGAAGGGAGGAGGAGTGTGTTATGAGGGAGCCGATTCGTAAAAGGAGGGAGGGAGGGGTGGAGGTGAGGGTGAACACAGTCCTTCTATTGTCGAATAATTTGTCGAGTTAAAGCGAGGGATTCGTTTGATAATCGTTCCTTCGCTAAATACATTCTTTAAATGTTTTTTCTTCTTCTATTTTTCTTTTTTTCTTTTTTTTTTTTATATATATATATATATATATATTTTTTTTTTTTCTTTTTTTTCAGTATAAAAAAATAGCAAGTTTATCCTCGTTAAAACATTATCGAATGAGTATACTTAAAAATTAATTATATTTAAAAATTAATTATACTTCAAAAACAAAACAAAAGAAAAAAAAAAAGAGAAAAAAAGGAATATTCGCAAATTACATTCGTTGTTATTATTTTAATTCGAATTATTATTTCAACAAATAAATATCAATTTACATATCGTTATAATAAATCACGCGATTGGCATTAATTCGTTGAAGTAGTATATACAGGAAAAGATTTCACCATAACGAATTGATCTATCAAGAGTAACGAATTCACATCGTTACGCTATTATAGTACTCTAAAAGGGAGTTAGGAGTATGGTTATTGTTAGGAACATATGTGCTAAAGAAGGATATATATTGACTCGAATGTATATATACATATATATATATATATATGTATATATATGTATACCGACCACCTGCTCTTTCGATAAGAAAAAAAAAAAAAAAAAAGAAAGAAAAGAGAAAGACAAACTTAAAAAGAAAAAAACGTGACAATTACAAATCTTATGAAAAAAAAAAAATGGTTAATACTATGATTATCTGACGATAAAGAAAAATAATCTTGATTATAAATCGTGAACGAACATATCTCTTTCTCTCTTTTTTCTCTATCTTTGTACGTGTGTATATGTGTCTTTGGATTTTCTGGATTACCCATGGGTATCGTTCGAGTGACAGATTACATGGGATAAAAGAAGATAGAAATAGAAATAGGAATAGAGCTCTACTAAAATTCTTGCCATGTAGGCCTCGTTACGAATCGCATTACACGATCCTTGCAATCCTATGGTTGGTACGTGACGTGTACCTACTCGTGTATTATCTCGTGTGCACGATAGAGAAAAAAAGTAAGAAACAAAACGATAAAAAAAAAAAAAAGAAAGAAAGAAACGAAAGCAAAAAAATAAACAAACCAAAAGAAAACGTAAAGAAAGAAAGAAAAATTGTTGAAACTATCGTGATCATTTTTATTCTACGTCATCATTATTTTATTTCTATTTATCCTTTTACGATGCCTATACACTTCACTTGTTTATTATTTATTTTATTTCATCTTCTTGACAACAATAATAACAAATAGAAATTAATTATTAATATGAATGCAAAATTAAAGTAGACACGTTTCGCAATTATATAAGATTTGTGTATTTTCCGATATTCACTTGTATAGAGTATTAATTAAGAAAATAAGAAAAAATAATCGAGAAAAGAAATGTCGCATATCGTTTATAAATTTTATTATTATTATTATTATTATTATTATTATTATTATTATTATTGTTCTTATTAATCTTATTTCTTCTTTTTTTCTAAACTCACAAAAAAAAATATATATATATATATATAAATATGTATAAATACGATCGAACAATTAGAAGAAAGGAAATAAGAGGAAGAAAAAAAATGGAAAGGAAATGTATCAATTCTCCATTCAATACGTTTTTCGCATTCTTGAATGAATTCTCGCAATTTGTAACTCCGTTGAGCCGGTAAAGTAGGAATCCTTAGCCACTATCATCATTGAAATCCACCCCTAGTATACCCAACAACAACTCTCTCTCTCTCTCTCTCTCTCTCTCTCTCTCCCCGTCCCTCCCTCTCTCTCTCTTCTTCTATCTTTCACTGATCCTATCCCAAAGTAAAACCGAACGAATCCCTGGCTTCAGAATATCGAAACCAGCAACCGAAATGCCGGCATAGTCGTTCAGTGAGGGGTGATGGGTAGATTGTTGGAGCAGGGAGGGGAGGAGGGAACCATCTACCTGACGCAGTTACTGGTGCTATCGTGTTGTTACTGCCGTTTCACCGGCCCATCCTCGCGTTATGGCTCGCTCAATTGTTTCAGCCCCGTTGATCCAATAAAGGATTACGGCGAAACAATTGTAGCGTGCAGAACCACCCTCCTCCTGCCTTTCTCCTCTCTCCCCAACATCCCGCCATCACCATCTGCTCCACGTTTCACCCCGTCTCACCCCGTCCCGTTCCGTCCCGTCCGATCCTGTCCCGTCCCGTCCCGTTCCGTTCCGTTCCGTTCCGTTCACCTACACCCCCGTACTTCAGTACTCCGTTCGAACAAACTCGTTCCGTTACACGATGGATTTTACCTAAACGGTAAAACTTTCCACCAACCACCCCCATCACCAATCCCCTTCACTGTTCTATCTAACTTATTCTTCTTTTTTCGTTTTTTTTTTTTTCTTTTTTTTTCTTTTCTTTATTCTTCTTATCAACGCTTATCGATCTTCTGCTTTTCCTCTTTTTACTTTTCTTTTTCTTTTTCTTTGTTTTATCTTTTATTTTTTTTTGTTTGTTCGTTTCACTTCGTAAATATGTATTTTATTTCGACAATCTTTCTTCTTTTCTTTCCTCGCACATTTTATAATTTTGTAAATATTTCCTTGTAAAATGAAAAGTGCGAAACGAAAAGATACATAATGATCGAGAAATTTTCTCAAAAGGGATATTAAAAATTATCACAATTACTATATCATTATTTAATGGCAGGATGAATTCTTATAAAATGATATTATCTTATCGATATCACCGTAAGATATATAAAATTGAAATAAATTCAATAAAATTATTATTCATCCATATATAGTACGAACGAAACGATAATTTTTTTCACTATAGATTTAGGTGACATAAAAAAGAAAAAAAAAAAAAAAGTCAAATCGAATCGAGATTACCCAATTTTACGAATCTAGTAATTTTTACTATTTGACAAAAGGAAAAAAAGAATCAGCTGATTTTACAAATCTTGCGTTCTTACAATTTGACAAGAAAGAAAGAAAGAAAGAACGAAAGGAAGGAAAAAAAAAAACAAAAAAGAAAGCCAGAATTAATATCACCTAATATCATTTAAGAACTTTTCAATTGACTCTTTTACAAATGAATCATTAGAAATTCATTAGACGATTATTATTTAAAATGATTGTAACACCCTATGTTTAAAGATGAATTAGATCGGATAAAATCGAATTGGGATAGGATCGGATAGGATCGGATCGTTGATTTTCATGATCGGTTGACGAACATCAAGTTCGTTTCGAAGCGAAAGTAGAACAAGTTAGAATCGAGAACGGGGAACAGTTCGATGGGTGCAAAGTTAATACGCAATCGCGTTAGTCGCATTGCTTTCGGTCGAACGATCTCGTCGGAATCCATGCACCACGGAATTATGCCCGGGAAATTGATTATACTCTCGATAATTCCAGACTTATATGGTAACGTTATCCGTCCCTTCAATGAATCTAATTCTATTAAAGTACATACTCGTCACTGGTATATATGTATATATATATGTATATATATATATATATATGTATATGTATATGTATATGTAGTGACTATGTATATGTATATATATATATATATATATATATATATATATATACATATACATAGATAGATATCTATTATTAAAAATTTTTTTACTTTGTTACTTTTTTTATTTATTTCTCTCTCTCTCTCTTTCTCTCTTTCTCTCTCTTTCTCTCTCTTTATTTTTATTTATTATCACGCATTGTACGTGTACGTGTTTGATGATAACCATTATCAAAACGTGTTCTTTCATTCGTGCGTCCAATGAAATTAGAATACGTTAGAAAATTAATTTTAAGGTATTTATTTTCGTTTCTTTTTTTCTTTCTTTTTCTTTTTTTTCTTTTTTTTTATTTTTTTTTTTTTTTTGCTATTATCTACAAATATCCATTGTTGTCAAACCATGGATAAAATCCATTAATTGTCGAATCTATTGCGAAATAATTTTTTTTTTGAAGAGTACACTTTTTGAGAAAATAAAACCTTTTCTATAGATTTTTATAACGCACAGGTGGATTAATACTATTGAATGAAACTTTTCAATGTTTCCCTTTTCTTTTTCTTTTGTTTTGTTTTGTTTTCTTTTTTTTTTTTTTTTTTTTTTTTTTAAAGTTGACACAGTTCTTTTATCAATGGGATTTTCTTTTATAACTTTGATAATACGTGCGAGGGAGGAAGTTCATTACGAATCCGTCGTCGTGTCTATCGTAAACGATTTTCTCGAATGAATCGACAAATCTAATCTCAAACAGGATGGAATTCGATAGATACGTCGTAATCTGTCTTTTTTTTTTCTTCTCTTTTTTTTTTTTTTTTTTTTTTTTTATTTTAGTATCGATGAAAACGGTCTTTACTTGCTCTTTTTTCTTTCTTTTCCCCCCCCGCCCCCAAAGAAACGATCTCTGTCATACTATATTATTTGCTACGAGTTAGTTTCAAAGATCTCGATGAATTTACTTTATCGATGCAACAAAACGATTGAATTGAGAGAAATGAAAAAAACAAGAAAAAAAAGGAAAAGAAAATATAATTCAAATTTGATGTCAACATTACTAAGAATTAATTTCAATCGATTTATTGAATTAAATTATTCGATAAATCAAAATCGAAACATCTATAATATTTATTTTCAATTAGTACATTATTCATTTAGTTTCGTTGATTAAGAAAAACAATTGTTTTTTTTTTTTATTTAATACTGTTAATTTTTTAAATCCTACAAAAGTGAATAATAATTAAAAAATCAAATTGAATATTATATAGAAAGTACTAGCAAAAGAAAATTATGATAATAATAAAAAGAAGATAAAAAGAAGACGTATAAATTCGTAACTTAACGAAATATTTTAATTAAAAGCTTTTTAGAAATAATTTAAAATAACTGTTCACACACATACACACACACAGAGAGAGAGAGAGAGAGAGAGAGAGAGAGAGAGAGAGAGAGAGAGAATGAGATTTTCAGAACTTTTTAAGTTAATGTTTACGGAGAGATATGACAATTTTTTCAATTACATATAATCAAATCTTCTCTCTAATATCGGTAATAAGAAAACTGTATAGCTCTGTCATAAAAAAATTGAAAAAGAGAAAGAAGATGAATAAGAGAGAGAGAGAGAGAGAAAGAAAGAGAGAGAGAGGAAGAGAGAGAGAGAAAGAGAGAGAGAGAAAGATGAAGGGAAAGTGAAAAAGAGATAGAAGATATTCGTATTGGATTTGAGGGGTTGCAGGGCGGAGATGGTCCTGACTAACGATAATAATTAAATCAACAGTCACCGCCCTCGCTTTTGATGGCATCGTATTTCGACACAACGAATTCCCATAGAAATTGAAAATGAATAAGACACGAACAAAACTTCTCATTTATCTCTCTCTTTCTCTCTCTTTTTATATATATATATATCTTCTTCCCTCTTCCATTTTTATTCTTTTCTCCTTTAATCGTTGACATTTCAACAACCATAATCATAAATATGATTCGAGGATATATTGCATTTCAGTCTATAATGAATTGAAAATGTTACGAGGTTAAATATATGAACGTAATAGTAAGAGAGTGAGAGAGTGAGAGAGAGAGAGAGAGAGAGAGACACTCATACTCAAAAACAATCTAACTTATATACTAAGTATATACTATGTACTATACTTACTTATATATATATATACATATATATATATATATATATATATATATATATGTATATATACTTAGTATGTCAGTCCAATTTAATCACAGAGTGTCCCAAAGGATTTCTCCCTTCGTATACGGATAAAAGGTCAACTACTGGCATTTCAAAGTAAGAAACTTCTTGGAGCTTTGTTCAACGACTCTTCAAAATGCCTGCTAACATTTCTTTATTTAACGATTCTTTTAAAAAAGGGATAGAGAGACAAAGACAGATAGATAAATAGATAGATAGATAGATAGAGAGAGAGAGAGAGAGAGAGAGAGAGAGAGAAATAGATAGATAGAGAAAGAAAGAGAAGAAAATATAAATCGTTTTTACGTAGAAAAGAAAAATTTATTTTGAAAATCCTCTTTATATACTGGGAATGGATCAAACGATGTGTTAAAAAAGTATATAAAAGAGAAAAGCAACCGAGAGATGGGAGAGAGAGAGGGGCTCCAAAAAAGAGAGGGAGAGAGAGAGAGAGAGAGAGAGAGAGAGAGAGGTAAAAAGTGAGGAAGGGTGGAAGAGGGGGGAGGGCGAGGGTAGTAGAAAAACGATAGAAGGTCTCTCTTTAGGAAAGGCTAATGACTCTCCAGACGGTCGAAGTGCAATTAAAAGTTGCGGTCGGAGCTAACTAAAACGAGTCGTACTTTGATTTAAACGTTTCCGAAGTCCACCCCCGTATCCCTTATCCCCGTACCTCGCAGCCCCTAACTCCTCTCCCTCTATATAACCTTTACCCGTTCTCTCTCTCTCTCTCTCTCTCTCTCTCTTTCTCTCTCTCACTCTCTTCCTCTTCCTTTTCCTCTCCCTCTTCCCGTTCTAACCTTCTCCGATTCTCTACGTGACGTTGCTTAATTGCATTTAAATGAATGTCCGATTTCTCGTGAATGTACCTTTATCTAAAAAGAAAAAAAAGGGAGAGAAAAAGAGAGAGAGAAAGAGAGAGAGAGAGAGAGAGAGAGGGAGATTGGGAATGAACGAATGAAATCTCATGAATTCAGAAATCCTTTTCGTATTTCTCGAAAGATGTAAAATCGTATTAAATGTCAAGATTACCTTTCTTTATTTCTTTCTTGCTTCCTTACTTTTTTCTTGTTCTTTTTTTTTCTATTATTATTATTTAGGGAGAATAAGAGAGAGAGAGAGAGAGAGAGAGGGAGAGAGAGAGAGAGACAGATAGAGAAGTACATAGATAAAAGTAGATTTCACAGATGTCCCGAAAATGAAAACGTTTCGAAATCCTCTTTCTCTCTCTTTCTTTCTCTCTTTCTCTTTCTATCTCTCCTCTCTCTTTCTCTTTCTCTTCTCAGTCGGTCCAGCGGAGCGAGAAATAACTGCAAATAACGTTCGGGGATTACTTAGTTACCGCAACATCCGAGTTGCGGTCCTACTAACATAGCCTCTTCTGTCTCTCTCTTTCTCTCTCTCTCTCTCTCTCTCTCTCTCTCTCTCTCTCTTTCTCTATCGGTCTATATGGTGGCTCTCAGTAACTGGGTTTTCACTACATACCGTCTCTATCTCTCTTTTCTCTTTCTCTCTCTTTATCTCTCTATCTCTCTATCTGTGGATAGCTTAGTGACGGATATATATATATATATATATATATATATATATATATGTCTATAGAATTCTACACGAGATGTAGCTACGTATACACGCGTTAACCATCTTCGACAGAGCAACCGACTGACTGAGTTAGAGTGAGTTAGAGAGAATGAGTGAGTGAGCGAGCGAGTGAGTGAGTGAGTGAGTGAGTGAGTGAGTAAGAGAGAGAGAGAGAGAGAGAAAGAGAGAGAGAGAGAGAGATAGTGGAAGGGCTGTGAATCTCTGCACAAAATACGGCTCTGTGCTCCACTCGACACGTTCACCGACAAGGGGGAATTGAAAAGCTGTCTGGCAATCCGGATGGCTTATCCAAGCCTATCTCTCTATCTCTCTTTCTTTCAACATCCCTCACTCACAAGGTCGATCCGTTTTCCCGTTTTGTGCTCCCGTTACGTTCCCTTCTCTTTCTCCTCTCGCCTTCCTACTTTCTTCCCCTGCACGGCCGTCCAAACACCATCCCGTCCTACCTTTTCTCTCCTCCTCTTCTTCTTCTTCTTCTTCTTCTTCTTCGTCTTCTTCGCTTTTTTCTTTTTTTCTATATTTTTTTTTTTCTATTTTTTTTTTTCTATTTTTTTTCCCTCTTTCCTCTCCTTTTTTCTCGCTCAGTCGGATTTAGCGGAGTTTCGAGATTTAATCTCTGCCTGCTTTTTCTTTTCTTTTTCGTGTTTGTTTTCGATTTGCCTTCTTCCTCTCTTTGTATTTTTTATCCACCTTTATCCTCCGCTTTGTTATCCCCCATTTATAGATATCTGATTGATGATGATAGGCAATTATAATTCTTAAGTGTTTCTAACATTTCTAGTACATATTTGTTATATCTATACGTATATATATATATATATATATATATATATATACGTATATATATGTATATATATATAAATATTCGTAATCGATTACAAAGAAGTTTTGATAAATTGTCGAGCTGTTACTCGAAGAGAAAGACTTTTTAGATGGCATTTCATGATAACGCTTGTGCACGTGTAGATAACTGTGCATGTGTAGATAAGTATGCTTGTATTCGTTTATGTGTATTGGATGATCGTTATCGCATGCAATTGTTGGATTTTGTCATGCAAGACTTATGCTATGGATCGATTAAAGGATTTTCCATAGTATTAACGTTAAATCATTTTTGACGAATAAAGAAGAAGAAAAAGAAGAGAAAAAGAATCGTATTTAAACAAAAATGAAAAAACAAAAAAAAAAGAAATTAAAAAAGAAAGAAATAATATTAAAATTAATCATTCGATAAATATCTAAATTATAATCTATCCTTTTGTACATGATTATATCGAAAGATTTTTTTCTTTCTAATATTATTGACACATAATAAAGCGATATATAATCATTGTTACAAATTATTTATAAATTATTATTTATATTATTTATAATAATGAGAAAAAAATGTAGTACTCGTAAGAAACAAAACAAAGAAAAAAAGAAAAAAGTAAAAGAAAAATATTTATTCGATTGATTTCATTTAACAGTTAAGTTTATAGCGCATGTAGTATAGTATAGATGAATGTTATCGTTATGACATATATGTGTGTGTGTGTGTGTGTGTGGAAATAATATCGTTCATTTAATTATATCATTCTAGTAGAAACGTATATACATATACAGTTATATATATATATATATATATATATATATATATATATATATATATATATATCATCTAGGTGAGTCTATTACGGATCCTACCAATCGGCATCACACGAGCTGTTGAGTTTGTAATGGTTACGGAGTATTTACTGACACAATAATTATCGCGATTGACGAGGGCTGCCGTACGAGCAGTCAGACCGCAGAGCAAATTCTAGGGACATCGAGTAGTATTACATTGGTAGACATACTCACCCCCATCTATTACATACCTATCTATCATATCCTACCTATAACCCTTTCGTCTGTCTCTCTCTCTCTCTCTCTCTCTCTCTCTCTATCGAACCTATGGCAACATCAAATGATCGATTTCCCATGATAATCGTGATATATTCTATTAAATGATAAATTCAATTTCAAATGATCTCATTTTTAGGACCTCTCATATCAGAACTTTTTGCATTTCTCTCAATTTTTTCTTTTTCATTTTTCTCTTTCTTTTCTTTTCTTTTTTTTCTCTTTTTTTTTTAATCGATCGATTAAATCTCTCATAAAAAATTTCTTATCGATGAAATACTTCGTAATCAATGAAAAGATGGATCTAATTCAAGCTTAATAAAATAAAGAAAAAAAAAAAAAAAACCAAAAAAAAACAAAAAAAATTTGTCATATATTTTATTAACAATTAACGAACGATTTATAATATTTCATCTTATTAAAACTATGATAAAATATATCGTTCTGGTTATCATTTATCAATATATCAATATCAATAATTTACTTGTGCATATATACCTATATACGGGTGCGCATGTATTATATCGATTAAAAAATATATATACCTAATGATTAATTATGCACATCGATGTATTATACGATCTGTTATCATGTTTCTTATCAATTCAAGCTTCTAACGTTGTTAAACAAATCACTTGAAGGTTAAGATAATGCATCTCGTTAATCGAGGTTGCAGTAAACCATTGCGTGGTATTTATTTGTGTACTCTTTAAATGGCACGTGACCATTGTTAAGTTCTCAAGGGAGAAACAGGTTACAAACGGTAGTACACGCCACGTTCGATGCCGGTAAACACTTGGTAAATACACACACACACATACATTCTTTCTCTCTCTCTCTCTTTCTCTCTCTCTCTTTCTCTCTCTCTCTGTCTCTTTGTGTTAAGTGTAGGACCACGCTAGAATTATGTTATAACGTGCTTCGTCGCTTTCGTTTTCAAATTTCTCTCTCTCTCTCTCTCTCTCTCTCTCTCTGTATGGCTGTCTCTCTCTCTCTCTCTCTCCCCGTTTCGTGTCGACTAGCGTGTAATAGCGTGGCAAAAGTTATGCGTGCAAAATTATATGTATGCAAGTAGGTACAATCGCCCTTTCCGTGAACCCGCACGCGACTTTAAAGGGACACCGAAGGGTACGTTCTCCGATTTCATCCAAGTCTTTTCTAATATTTTATTTTATTTTGTTCCTTCTTTTCGTTCTTTTTTTTATTCTTTCCTTTTTTTTTTCTTTTTCTTTTCTTAAAAGAGAATGTATTTTACTCGTCATTTTTTCAATTTTTCATTGTCTCCTACGATTAGTCTCACCTCTTTTAATTATAACAAAATTTTCAACTTACAAGAAGAACAAACGATGCAATATTGTCAATAGTAAAATGAACGAGTATGTATAATTTAAAAAAGAAAGAAAAAAGAAAAACAAAAAAAAGAAAAAAAAACAATTTAATTTAATTCTTTTGTTTATTATTTCTTTCTTTCTTTCCTTCTTTCTTTCTTTTCAATCAATTTATTTCGATAAATAGATATAGGGAGAGATCGTCGGTAGAATGATCGTCGATCGTTAATCATTCGATAGTGAATAAAGTGTTTCAGGAGAACTTTAATAACGGAGTATATTTACGTTGTAAATGAAGCAGTAGAGTACTCCACCCAACTCATGAGAGATCCCACGCTCCCGATGTAAACGAAAACGAGCGCGTCGACGTCTTTCGCGTAATTCGATACGGACAAACAGTTTTGGTCGTAGAGTTAATCGAATTGCTTTTCTCGAACATTACTTACAAAATGAGTTCTCTCCGTGTTTTCTTTCTTTTCTTTTTCTTTTTTTTTTTTTTTTTTTTTAAACAGAAGAAAGGAGAGAGAGAGAGAGAGAGGGAGAGAGGGAAGAGCACACAAAAATTATTCAATTGTTAAATAAATTAAAATGGAACAATCGTTTCATTGGATATTTTTTAATCTTTAACAAAATCTCAAGTATCATAGTATAAATAAAAATGATCTATAGTATGCGTATAGTTAATTAATAAAAGGAGGATGGACATGAGATGGATGAGAAGGATGATAGTAAAAGATTAATTCTACGACATTTGATCAAACATAAAATTAAATTAATATAGATAATTAATCGATCGATTTCTCATTGATTCTTTTCAATTTATAAAGAAACAACGTTAGATCGTATATCGCGATGATCTCGATTATTATTGATCGTGATACGTACGTAAGTATGTATGATTTAAGTTTACGCGTGAAGACGCAATTTCTTTTTTTTGTTTGACCGAAACAAAAAAAGAAAGAAAAAATGAAAAAAAAAAAAGCGTATTACTTGATTATGATAATAATATATTTAGATAATTGATATAAATTGAATGGATGAAATGTATTAACATTTAAATTGGCTCACCGTTTCCCGAGGTGGACTCCAACATTGAGGAGATACGTTTCTACCAGTGGAATGACTAGCGATACCAGAATTCGTAGCTGAATGAAGATTGTGAAGGGTAGCGTTAAGTGGCGTCCCTGGATCGTCCTCGGTCGTTTCTATGTCGACCTCGTCGTCTGAGTTTTCCTCTTTGCCATTGGAATTGCCATCCTGAGACGTTTCTTGAAGCGAAGCGAGTGCTTGTTCACCGATTGGTGGACCACGAATCACTGGTCGAAATGCGGACTGATGTAACGGAGGATTCATCGTTGGTAAAAGCTGAGGTTCGGTCGGGCTGGAACCACTTATCGGTGGTGCCATTGGTCCTGGCAAATTGAAAAAAAAAAAATCAAATTTCAACGATCGTTAATGTCATTTGGACATTTAATTGGATATTTAATTGTCGTGCTATTTAATTCTAGTCGTGTCTTATTGGACGTTGAATACCAATTTCAATCTGGATCAGATCAATTTCAGAGCTCGATTAAAACAATTTGCGCGTTGCATGATTCATACATTTTTTTCTTTATAATGATAAAATTGAAAATCCGTTTACAAACCTATTGATTATTATTTCCGTGACTTCAAAGAATATACAGTATTTTTTTGCGAGTTAAAATTATTCATTCTGTATAAATGAGAGCTGTTCAAAGTGTCTGAATTGTAGCGCACGTCCAAGTGTCTCAAATTTGAGAAATTATTTATTTTGAGACGTGCACAATTAGGGAGGAGGATTATTTTATTCGCGACAACTTAACGATTAACTTGAATCGATTCATTTCCTTGTCTATAGATCCATTTAATATGCGATATCGAAAAGATAAAAGAAACGTAAAAGGTTTTCGTTTACCTGGAAATAGGACCGGGCTTCTTTTGGCAAGCCAAGGTAATGCGTAAGGTGGAAATGCAAATCCCGGACTTTTGGCTACAGCCACGGCAGCTGCCTGTTGATGTTGATGCCAAACGTAATCCATAACGAGACTCCTGGACAATGGTAATGGTAATTCCGGAAATGGTGGTACTCTTGGATGCGTCGGCGATGATACGAGAGTGGAAACCGGCATGGTCGGCGATGATCTTGATTGTTTAGCCGGGCTAGGTGATTCCCTTGCATTTGGATTACTCAATAATCTCTTTCTTGTGCCGCCATTGAACATTGCCTTAACGTCTTCCCAAGCGTGTACCACTTCGTCTGGCGGATTACCAGATAATTTCATATGCCTGCGCCAAGAATTGAAATTGGCCGCGTCCGGTTGTACGTATTTGTCCGACGGACCGATTCTATGCGAATGGAAGATGAATTTGTTCGGTGAAAAGAAGAGACCGCAGTAAGCGCATTTGATGCACTTTGCCCTTGAACTGTTATAACGTGCCGGCAGGAATGCACCACGGCAACCCCAGGCACACTCGTGGTGAACAGAGAATGCGAAATCTTCCGGTAACCTGTGATCAATCCCAACACTTTTTCTTCCTCTATATTCCCCAAAAATTTGTAAAAAAAAAAAAGAAAAGAGAAAAAATAACATTTTTTTTAAACCTATAGATATTGAAGAGGAGAGAAAAGAAGAGGAAAAAGAAATGAGAACAAAAGG
>NC_140825.1:1077500-1092500 GCF_050613455.1 Vespa mandarinia | reverse complement strand
CCTAACTAAAATATCTACCGATGTAGTCACGCCTCTAACACAACTCCCTAAATTCTCTCTCTCTCTCTCTCGCTCTCTCTCTCATCCTTCTCTCTCTCTTTATCTTTCTTTTCAAGCACTCAGTTCTTTTTGGACACGTGGAATCGTTGAAAGAATCGTTTATGGTGGTCCTCGAGTGAAGAGAAGCGTGCTTCCACTTCTTCGAAAGAAAACGAATGAAATAGAAATATATATATATATATATATATATATAAATGCAATGTATAGTGACATTGGACAATTCGATTGGTCCTCTGGAGAAAAGAAAAACTTGAATGCTCGTTAACCAACCCGTTTGAATCTCTTCCATTCGAAGGAAAAAGGGTTGGAAAGATCGGTTTAGTCCTGTGCTAATCCTAGGCTTACAAGGATTCGAGTGTAAATATTGATTCCAATCGGTCTAGAGTAACAATGGGGACTTTGGAGCATCTCTCTTGGTGTAACCACGAAAGCGTGTCCATCGATGGCATAAGTTTTGAACATGGGGAACTGCTGTCAAAACAATCGTTAGCACCTTGCAATAAATGATCTTGGCCCGTCTTCCCTTCCTATCTTTTAACCCTTCTCTTCCTCATTCTCATTCGATGATCTTTCCTTTTACCTATTTACTATCTTCGGTTGGATCTACCAACGACGACGACGACGACGACGACGACGACGACGACGATGACAACGACGATGACAACGATGACAACTACGTGGATTATCTCTCGATCAAATGTTGCCTTTCTTTCTCTCTCTCTCTCTCTCTCTCTCTCTCTCTCTCTCTCTCTCCCTCCCACTCTCTTTCTCTCTCTCTTTCTCGTTCTACCTTTCTCTTTTCTTTCTAACATCTTAAGTTTAAGTTATCGATGGTTGGTAAAAATGTATAAAAGAGATTAAGAGAAGAAGAGGAAATGAGAAAGAAGGAGATCATTAAAGAAAAATATCAAATATTATAAATCCATCTCTAGATTGATAAAGAGATATACAAGGATATGTTGGAATATAATTAATAAAAAAGACAAAAAAGAAAAAAAAAAAAAAGAATAAGTAAACGTTGTTAACAAAGGAAGCAAGAAAAACATTGTATAGCAATAGCAAAAAAGGAAAAGAAGAAGATGAAGAAGAAGCACAAGAAGAAGAAGAAGAGGAGAAAAAAAAAAAAAAAAAAAAGTTTACCAAACTTTGGCGATTCGTTCGAGTTCTAAATTGGTCGGTACATTATTCGATTGTCTTTCAACGTTGGACACATTTCCCATGTAAATAAATCTCTTGCCGTTCGGTACTTGTTCCAATTCGTATATGGTATTATGTTGTGCAAAGAAATCCGCTTGAAGACGGGTCACCATGATACCGACACCCTCTATCAGTGCCAATAAAAAGCCACCGAATGTAGCGCTACCCAACATCGATGGTATCCCAGTTCTGGCAGCTAAAACGCCGCCAGTCAATGCGCCGCTCATTATCGAATTCCATGGGTCTTCCTTCGAACGACAACCAATCAGAGTACACTCGAACGCTGAGAATAGGCCACCCCATACTGCGAAGTTACCGGCCACTTGAGGTCCCCGTATCTTTATTGCACTCAAACCACCATAAAGTCGTCTTCGAAAGCCTGACGGTGCATTACGGAAACCGATAAAGCTCTGAAATTTTTACAGAAATTAAACATCCTTTTTGTTTTCTTTTTTTTTTTTTTTTTTTTTTCCATTTGCATATAAGCAGCACTTCTGTCTGTGTGCTTATATTTTTTCTTTCTTTTTTTTTCTTTTTTTTTCTTTTTCTTTTTTTCTTTCTTTTTTGCTTTTTTTTCAGATTAAGTTACGAAATATAATCTTTATTTTTTCTTTTTTAAATTATCACCTGTAGGTATTATATAATTTTAACCTATACGATAACCCTGTAGATAAAATAAATCTAAATTACATTCTAATAAATAATAATAGTGATAGACAAATATAAATATTATAGCTATCGAATATAAAATTATAGCTATTTTATTTTTTGTTTATATAACACAAATGTTGAATTAGATCTATATATGAATTTAAATGTTTTCTTAAAAGCACGATTATGTACTTTTCTCCTGCCCTTTTTTGCTTTTTTTAATTCGAAAAAATTATACTACTGGGAGATATCATTTTTCTTATACTTTCAAAAAAATTTCGTAACAAATTCAAAAAAACAAATATATATATATATATATGTATTAAATAAAATAATTTATTAATTTATCAGAAACGATAAATTTACTTGAAAAAGTGAGCCTCCTATCAAACCCATCGCAAACGCACCCCCACAATCGTCGATTATTCTCCAAGGACATGGTTCTCGTGTATATTCCATCTTTTTTTATCCTCTTCGTTTATGCTAAAAATCGTTCTGATTTTAACCACTTGAACAAGACACGAGAAATCGTGCATGATCTCTCTGTTTGTATATATATATATCTGTATTATTAATCAAATTGATAATCTTAATTATTGTTAAAATCAATTATATATATATATATATACATATAATATACATATATATATATATATAACCTCGATACGTCTCACTTCTCGACGTTATATCTGACGTTAATATCCAACGCGATTAGATTTTGTCATAGATATTCATACACTTCGACATGTTGTATCTCTCAAAACTATGATTAAAATTATTACGTTATTAAAAAAAAAAAAAAAAAAAAAAAACCAGAAAGAAAAGTTAAAAACGAGAAGCTGGAAAAGTGAAAAGAAGAAACCACGATCTAATTTCTAACGATAAAATAAATCTCGTATGAAATTAAAGCGTAAAAATTTCTTTAAAAAAACGCAAGTAAACGTTTTTTAACGAAAAAAAAAAAAAAAAAAAAAGAAAGAAAAAAGATACCATAAATGCAAAGAAAGTAAACGATTATAAAATATAACAAATATCTAAATAAAATATCTTCTATATCTACTTATTTTTTCTTTTCTTCGATTCTTAAAATAAAACCAAGAAAAAAATAAAAATAAAAAATAAGGAAAATAAGAAAAATAAGAAAATCGAATTAAAACGAAATAGAAATATAATTTCGATTAGAATATACCGGCGAAAATTTTCTACTGCCAGTTGTAATAAAAACAAAAAAATAAATAAATAAAACAATACAAAAAAAGAAAATAATAATAACAATAATAATAATGATAATAATAAATTAAAGAAGAAAGAACAAGAAGACGACGAGGATGAGAACGAAAAGGCAAAAAAAAAAAAAATGAAAAAAAAAAAAGAAAAAGAAAAAGATAAGAATACTGAAGTATTTAATCGTCGGACCATTAGAAAGGGTAACACGATTCTTGATCTGCCTCTGCGGGGGATAAATAGAGAGAACGTGAGCATCCTAAGTGAATAATAAACATCATCATTCGGGGGAGGGGTGGTGGGGGAGCCTAAGGAGACTGAGAGGTCGGGTACAAGGGGAACGAGGTTGGTTAGATATGGCAGAGGGTGGTTTTTATACGAGGGTGCCCTCGAGTTGATTTAAGGCGCCCATATTGGTCCCCTAGCAAAAGCCGCAGGCGTTTTTCCGCTTCTACGCTTCTCTCTTTCTCTCTCTCTCTGTCTCTCTCTCTCTCTCTCTCTCTCTCTCTTTCTCTTACTTATGGATAAAATTCGAAGGCTCACCCCCTCTATCACCACCACTTCTCCTTCTACTTCTCCTTCTCTTTGTCGTAGTCTCTGGAATTTATTATTCCTTTGCTATTATACGATGATTACCTAAAGCACTGTACTCGCCACCGTTTGTAATACGAGAAATAAGCGTGGAGTTTCACTTTGGACGGTGGATCCAATGACAAACCGAATATAAATGGAACGTATGTGTATATATATATATATATGTGTATGTGTGTGTGAGTGAGTGTATATATATATATATATATACATATTGTAATACTTAGATACTTGAATAGTATGGTATAGTAATTCATGATAGAACACACGTTTCACGCCTTTCGGAAACACATGTTCCTACATCTGTCATACGTTTCACTATCAAATTATTACATTTTTGTTAGAGATTAATATCTTTTATAACACGTAATCATACGGATTGTAAATAATAACTAAACAATTCTAATAGAATGATTGATATTAAATAAAAAGAAATGATTAAAATATAAAATGATATATTTATATATATATATATATATATATATATATATATATATATATATAAATTTTATATATAGGGATGTATGTATATAATATTAATATTGTAATGTATAAAAATTACGCATTACATGATACGAAGGAAATTAAAAGATAAGCAAAACAAATAATAAAGCTTGGACTTATCGATCTTGGACTTATCGATCAATGTAAACATTGCTATGACCTCTCTTTCTTCGTAACTATAACTCTCTAGATCGAAAACATGATTAAACGTGTTAGAAATCAAAACGTTAACGATTACATCATCGGTAATATTAAATTCAACAATTTAATTTCTTACTTCTAAATGTAAATCTAATACTCATTAAATTTAATTCTTATATCATAAAAATACAGTTTTAAATATTCTTATATTTTCTATATATTATTATATATATATATATATAAACACCTAATTATAATTAATTCATTATCTAATATTGTCGATTTATTCGATGTATATTAATAAATGAATAAAAAACAAAAAACAATAAATAAATAAATAAAAACGAACTTCTTTAACCCTGGGGGCTTCTTTTTTCTTTGCCCTTCTTCATCTTTTTTTTTTCTTTCTTTTTTTCTGTCAAATTGAATCTCAGGCCACGACGTGGTTTATGGTATGCAAATTGGGTTCGGCCCGTTCTACCCACCACCACTGCTACCATCACTACACCACCATCACCACCACCCCTTTCTTCCAAATCCTAATCCAATCCGCTTTCACGAAAAGCCTACCTGCTTTGCCTGCCTTCCTGCCTTTGTACCTAAGCGAATGCACGAGGAAGAAGATAAATACGGATCGGCCGATTTTCAGGATCATTTTCGGACCAGTTCAAGGATCTAATTGTCCTTTGAATCCTTTCAATGATCTAACCCCACACCCACCACCTCTTCTCTTCCTATATCATTCTCTTATTTTAAATAATAAAATAAAAAATAAATAAATAAAAAAAATCTCGTAAAATAAAAAAGATCTTAGAATATCGTTAAGTCGTTATCACGATTACGAGGCTGAAAATAAATTATATCTAACATAACTAACATATACGATAAATAATACATATATGTATACGTATCAATGTATGTGTAGATATATAAATTGTATCGAATAATGTCTATTGCGATACAGTTATCCCTATTATGTTGAAAATAAATTATATTCATTGATTAATGTTATTAAACGTATTAATAATTATATATATATAATTTAATTTAATTTAATTTAATGTATATTTTTTAAATTAAAAAAAAAAGAAATATTTAAAGATAAGAATTTATTTATGATATAATATAATGTATAAATAATTATTAATGTATATATTTAAGTTATAAAATATTTTTATTAGTTAATTATTATTATTTATACATATTAAGAAATTTTATTATATATATATATATATATATAATTTGATATATATATATATAATATATATAATATATTATATATATAATATATATAATGAATATATATATATAATTTGATTATATTATATATATATATATATATATTTATTATAATATAATCTATAGAAATAAAAATAATTTTTAAGAATTTTTGATTTAATAATATTTTAATTTTTATTTAATAAAAAATAATAAGTATATATATATATATATACATGGATTATGTCTAATGATATAAACAATTATTTTGTCGAATAATTAGATATAACCTATTAAAATATTAAAACAATGATAAGATCTATATAAATAAATCTAAGTATATTATCTTACGCATTAGATACATATATATATATTTTTTTTTTATTATACATAAACATAAGATTTAATGTATCTTTTTAAAAAAATTACTTTTCTATTTAATCCTTTCCTAATGTTAAGATTAATATAATTAAACATGTTATTTGGTATATAAACGAAATGTGAAATATAATAAATTAATTATTTAAATTAATTAATTAATTATTGTAATAAAATATTAACGGGAATCTAAATCACGTTAAATACGTCTTAACTCTACGGATTACGACGTCGAACTGAACGACGTGTGTCGAGTGCGTCATTGATATTTACATTTAGAGGAAAAAGATCATACACCTTTCCTATCGTTCTAAGAAAACAACATAAACACAGAGAACGACGCGTGGGTTATAAAATACATATAGAATACAAAAGGTCGCTTACATATGCCCCACCTTTGTTCTTATTCATTGATATTTACACATTAACAATAGATAATAATAGTATTTTATTATATCATATATATATACGTTTTTAATAGTTTATATTACATGGATATATAGATATATAGATGTATATACAAATATATATGTATAATTAAATAAACTATTTCTTTCTAATTATTTATATTAATAATTAATATTTAACAATTATTATTATTTATTGAATATGAATGTATACAATAATTATATATCAATAATTATAATAATAATTTTAGAATGATTAATATATATATATAAATAGATATAGATCAATGCATAGATATAGATCATTTAATTAAAAATAAAATTAATTATAAATAAATATGTAATAATATTAATAATAATAAGAAGAAGAAGAAGAAAAAGAAGAAGAATATAAAATACATTTAAAAAAAGAAAACAAATATTATAAATACGATAAAAGCTTTGTTGTTTATTTAAAGCTTTCGATATGTTCCCACCCTCGCGAAATTCTCGTTTATGTGTCATGGCTCGTGCGGCAACCCCTTTCGCTTTTCATTATAACGAACGATCGAAAAAGTTTGCCTCCCTCTTTGTCGCCTCGACATCCACGACGACCTCGAGTATTGTTGCGGATCGCCACGCGACAGCTGTTCGATGATATCGATGTCCTTTCGATTTAACGATTCTTCGAGAGATATCGAACTACCCTTTTTGTCCGACGATCATTCCTTTCATCTTTTTGTTTTCTTCGACTTTCATAATAGTCACAAATATATATATTATTTTTCAAATTTAATAAAGTTTTCTTTTCAAATCGAACAACGAAGCCATACATTTTTTATGAACATTATTTTTTCCTCATTTTTTCTTCCTTTTTGTTTTCCTATAGCAAACAATACAATTTCATGATTTATATAGATATTCGTAAAAACGTTTCAATATTTTTTGAAATTAAATTGTGTCATTAGAAAACGTAGATCGAAAAATAAAAAAACAAAAGTAAAAAGAAAAGAAGTCAAGATCTTTTAACAAATCTCTTCGTTTGTTACTAAAAAAAAAAAAAATTCACAATACTGTACTATTTAACATCACTATATTGTTCAAGACAAAGAGATACTTTTCAAACGATAACACGATATTATTATTATTATTATTATTATTATTATTATTATTATTATTATTATTATTATTATTATTATTATTATTATTTTTATTATTATTATTATTATTATTATTATTATTATTATTATTATTATTATTATTATTATTATTATTATTATTATTATTATTATTATTATTATTATTATTGTTATTATTATTATTATTATTGTTATTTTGTCTTTTGATGAATAACAATGGAAAAAAAGAAAAATAAAAAATGATCAGTCAGTGTGTAGGTAAGGAAAGTTTACGTTTAAGCGACGTCTAAGCAACGTCTAAGTTTCGTGAGTAAATCGAAAGAGGGCGTTGGGAAGAGGGGGAGAGGGGGAGATGAGGGGGGTAGGTGACAGGGCGGTTAGCGATGGTAAAAGTTATAGGCGGCTGTCGCAACATTTCGAGTGTTTTCATAGGTCCCAGACGATTACTATGATTACAATAGAAAAGAACCGACGGTATGTATATCGATATAACTATATGCTTAATATTCATTCAATGAATCCAAAAGTACATATATACTTATACATATATATATATATATGGGTAATATAAACGTATATAAATGTACGTACATTTATATATATATATATATAAATGCATTGCTTACACGCGTTATATTAAATGCATTAAAATGCAATACAATCCATGAACGTATATAAGTTAATTAATAATGTATAGAAACGTACTTACATTTATATAATATGTACATATATATATATGGTTATTTAATTTTTAATTTAATAAAAAGAAGAAAAAAGAGAGGAGAAAAAAAAAGAGAGAAAAAAGAGAAAAATCGATCGAAGTTAAAATTTTTTTACTTAATAAATAAATAAATAAAGATGGAATATATTTCAAAGGGTGTATTTTTTGATTTAGAAATGAACGACAGATGAAAAGAGCTGTGAAGCTTAGTTCGAAAATGTCCTCGACGACGATGGATGAATCGTCGTTAGGATGAATATTTCAAGAGTGAATCCGCCCATCTCATAGTACGGTTAACAGTAATAGTAGAACCGAACGAGTATCGTTCCCTCAAAGAGCATTTGTGTAATTTATTAGCGCTTAGAGAGGAGTCCTCTCTCGTAGGGATGAAACCCTTTTGTCGGTCGTGCCAAGCGCTTATAAGCGGTTGATTAAATCCAAAATATAGTTATCGTACGATATCTCGTGCCGTATGTCTCAATGGAAAAAAAAAAAGAAAGAAAGAAAGAAAGAAAGAAAGAAAGAAAGAAATAGAAATAGAAAATAAAGCACGTATCCTTTCATTTATTCATTTCTTCTTTTATCATTTTATTTCTTTTATTTTTTCTTTTTTTTTTTTCTTTTTTTTTTCTTTTTTCTTTCATTTTACATCGATACGTTTATTCATTCATAATTATTGTTCTTTCATAGAGAATTATTGAATAATATATATATATATATATATATATATATATATATATATATATATATATAAGTATCTATGTGAATTTTAAATAATATATACATATAGTTATATATAACCTGAATGCATATATGTGAATTTTAAATAGTATTTATTTTAGATAGCATATATATATATATTTTATTACAATAATTAATTAATTAATTAATTTAAATAATTAATTTATCATATTTCACATTTCGTTTATATACCAAATAACATGTTTAATTATATTAATCTAAACATTAGAAAAGGATTAAATAAAAAATAATTTTTTTAAAAAGATACTATGTAAAAGATACTATGTAAAGATATTATGTATAATAGGATATATATATATACGTTTGTATTCTTGTAAATATAGAAGGGTTGAAAGAAATAATGGAAACACAGGCATTATGTGTTTCCATTATTTTGTCCAACCCCTCTATATGTATATCAAAGTTAAACAGCTCGATCGATTCATACATATATATGTATGTATATACGTATGTATGTATCCTATGTAAGACTTGCGACTTTATTTTATGCTAACTTTGATTCTCTCGTACTTGTTACATTATACGAGATCCGAGGGTACGTAGAGCCCTTAAGGTATAAGGTATAGTTATTAGTCTTTGGATCGATTCTCTCCTTCATTCCATCTTCGTATATACTTGCTTACTAAACTTTTGGATGCATTCGCGTAATCTTAGAATATATTACGTTATAGTCAACTCATGTGCATTCAATGACTAACTTTTATTGGTCTACCCTTATAAAAATAATCTATGATTTTCTATGTTGTTTATCAAATTAAATACGTATATATATATATATATATATATATATATATATATATATATATATAAAGATTACTGATTTCTAAATACAAACGATTGTTAAGATAAAAAATAAAAAAATATAAAAAATATTACTTTATCATTAGTATTATTATTATTATTATTATTATTATTATTATTATTATTATTATTATTATTATTATTATTATTATTATTATTATTATTATTATTATTATTGCTTAAGATTTTTGTATTTGAAAATGATTTCTATAAATATACATAACAACGATATAAAATCAATTATATTCAATAAAAATGTAGTCTATCAAAATATCGATTGGATTAGATATTTTCAAAAGTAAAATATAGAATAAAATGAGAGAAAAAGAATGATATTCCCGAAGGAAAAGAAAGAATAATAATAAACAGTTACTTCGAAAAATCAGGCTGGTGCGATTGGATTTGGAAAAGAAAAAAAAAAAATGAAACGAAAGGAAAGAAAGGAAGAAAAAAGGAAGAAAAAAAGGAAACAAAGAAATAAAGAAAGAGAACTTAAAAAGACAATGATGAGTGAGTCGACAAGTAAGATTAGAGCGGCGACGAACGGAATGAAATATGCCAAGAGGCAAGAGAGCCGTGTTCCATTGTGTTAGAAGAACGAAGGAGTAGAGAAATAAGATGAAGAAGAAGAAGAAGAAGAAAAAGAAAAAGAAGTAAAAATAGAAATAGAAGGAGAAGAAGAAAGTGAGCGGTTTCCTTTCTCGAGTATGGACCACACCACGCCCATCATCGTTGAGGTCAGTACTACAATGGCCACTGTTACCTGACAAAGGCTAAACAGGCAAAATATTGGCGAAAATCCTATCGTCATGGTATAGACAGTTTCCAAGGGTGCCACACGACAAGAGAAAGAGAAAGAATACTGAACTTTTTCAAATAATAATATCTCGAATCTAATCTATCTATCCATATATATATATATATATATATATATATATATATATGTATGTATGTATGTATGTATGTATGTATGTATAGAAGAAGAGAAAGAAAGAGAGAGAGAGAGAGACACCTCTAATCCTATTACATGGCCAAATGGTCACGTTTCTCTTATAGAGATTCGATGGAATCAAGGAGAAGGTGCTAAAGGTAGATTCTTGAACAAATTTTTCAAGGACTTCCGCTCCGTTTAACCAATGCATTTGTATATATATATATATACATATATAAGGGTAGAGTTCATAGACGAAACTAAGTTGAACAATACTAAATCTTGTTCCGGTTTTCTATCTATCTCTCTCTTTTTCTCTCTCTATCTTTCTCTCTCTCTCTCTCTCTCTCTCTCTCTCTCTCTCTCTCTTTCTGATTCTTTAGTACACGTGACATACTCTAGAAAAACTATTATGGTTAACCACAAAGAACTTGTATCAACCGCTGCTTTTCTCCCTCCTCCGGTTAACCCCACTCCACTCCACCCTTCCCCCTACTCCATCCTATCACCCCTTCCATCATTTTATACCTACTCTCTTGGATTTATCCCTAAGAGTCTCTGTGACATACTTCGTTAAACTCCGAGTAAAGCATCAATGACACCCTGCTGAGAGTTCTGGCTCGAGTTTTCGAGTGGCAATACGTTTACCTCGTGTTCTCTCACGTGGTCGCCTTCTTAAGAGCACTCGATTTCTTATTCGTGATGTTAACTCGTATTACGTATTCGATTACGTTTTAAAGTCAAAATAAATATTCTACAGAGCGTATGTAATTGTCTATGCACGTACATATGCACGTATATATATATATGTCTCCAAGGTGATTTGTTTTTTCCTTTTTTATTTTCTTTTTTATTATGAAAAAAAAAAAAGAAAAAAAAAAAGAAAAAAGTAGATAAAAAGAACGAAAAAAGAAAGAAGAAAAAAATTCTTTACATTTCTTTGTATGAAGTTTATGAAATATTTATTTTTAGATATCATAAAAACACGGTATATAAATGTTATATTAATGTTTGTGTGAAGAGGGACAAGCAAATTTTTTTATATTCTATTATGGAAAAAAGAGAGGGAGAGAGAGATAGAAATAGAGAGAGATAGGTAGATAGAGAGAGAGAGAGAGAGAGAGAGAGAGAGAGAGAGAGAGAGAGAAAGGAAAAATAATAGAAGTGAATTTCTAAATTCCAAATAAAAAATTCCTTCGATCGAATGCGATTGAATGTGAGGAAATGATAAAAGGGGGGGGGGGTGGGGAGAAAGAAGAAAAATAATTGGAAAAATCGAAAAAAAAAGGAAGAAGAAGAAGAAGAAAAAAATCGAAAGGGAAAGAGAAATTAATATCAGACTGAGAAAAGGTGACTGATGAAAAATATGAAATCTTGGCGACACTAGGAGATACGTGGCACGAGTTTAAGGGTGAAATTGAAGGGGATAGGGATGAAAGGGGACTGAGGGAAGCACAAAATGTTAAGAGAATTTATAAATTATGAATATTTAAGGAGAGAATGACAGAGGCTTTTCGCGAAACTGCTATTTTCCTATCTCGGTGCAATAACGTCGGCCAGTGTAAAAGGGATGCTTAGGAAACAGGATGGTATACGACGCTAAAACGAGAGCATCCCTTTGAGACGAGCGTCAAAGCTAATGGACTCACTCACTCCCTTTTCCTCTCTCCATCTCTCTGCATCTCTCTCTCTCTCTCTCTCTCTCTCTCTCTCTGTCTATCTCACGCGCACGCGTATTATACCATCTCTTTCTCTCTCTCTCTCTTTATCTCTTTCATTGACTGTAAAGAGTAGTTGAACTGTCTTTCCCTCTCTCTCTCTCTCTCTCTCTCTTTCTCCCTCTTTCTCTATCTCTCACTCGTTCTCTCTCTCTCTCTCTCTCTCTCTCTCTCTTTCTCCCTCTTTCTCTATCTCTCACTCGTTCTGTCTCTCTCTCTCTCTCTCTCTCTCTCTCTCTCTTTCATACCTTTTCCTACCTTTCTCTTCGAATAGCTCAAAAGGCGAAGCCTTGACGAATGTTTAGTAATAGTTGATTGCAAGCTCGTTATAACATACGTAGTTATAAATAAAGTAATTTTTGTTATAATTGAGAAAGGTAAATGTACGGTTGGTAGACGTCTATATACTTACGAAACATCGTTAACGATAGTTTTGATTTGAAAAATATAATCTCAATCGAGACTTCGTTGTTATTATTGATAAATGAAAAATTCTTGGTTCTCTCTATTGAGAATAATTAGAAATATTTTCTTTTTTTTTTTTTTTTCATTTAATAAAAAATAAAAATAAAATTGATCGAGGCAATATTTGTTATCTTAACAAATTAATATTTGCGTTATCGTGTAGATACTTTTCTTTTTCCGTTTTCTTTTTTCCTTTTTTTTCCTTTTTTTCTCATCGACAATCGTTTCTTCTTTTTTTTTTTATGGATAATAAATTCTCATTAAAAAAATAAAAAGAAATAAAATAAATAAATGAATAAAAGATGATTGATGACATTGATCGTTGACAGAGAAAGGAGAATAGATTTGAAATTTCGTGATATCTCCTTTATTTTCGATAACACAAGCTTAGAGGAGAGTTTGAAAACCGATTAGGAGTGTATATTGAAACACGAAAACGAGGTGGACGCCTTGCAACGAAACCCGAAAGCTTCGAAGTTTAAGCTTACACGAGACCACGACGTTTATTAACTTCACCATGAAAGCTCTGTTATCTAGCTATTTATGTATATGTTTAGTATGGATTAGTATTATCCAATTTCTAATCATTGATATTTTAATATAATAGTACATTCACTATATTGGCATAAAGGATAAATCAAAAGTTTTTAGAAAAATAAAAAATTCCTAGACTTGTGATTTTACGATCAATATTTTTTGATTATTATTATTATTATTATTATTATTATTATTATTATTATTATTTTCATTTAAGTAATCGATTTTTAAAAAATCATCTGAAAACTTTTGCCCCATCTGACACTTGTACTTGACAGTACTATGTACACATACGTTTACAATACTATAATATTAACTTATTACTTATTAAGTATATACTTATAATATTAAATTATACTACGATGGTCAGAAAGAAGATTTAATCAAAAAAGAAAAAAAAAAAAAAAAAAAAAAAGAAAAAAGGAAAAGAAAGAAAACAAATTAAATTAACAGATAGGGAATAAATAAATTACAAATTATATAATGATAAATGGACAAGTAAGATTAGTGATATTGCAAATAAGCAAGTTAGAGTAACGATTGAATAGTAAAAGGAAGAATAAGATGAAATATTTTTTGAGATATGAGAGGACAGAAAGAAAAAGAGAAAGAGAAAGAGAAAGAGAGAGAGAGAGAAGGAAGGAGGAAATCGGAGAAGAAACTGTCAAGGGAGGTCCATGCATCTGGCACTTACCACCTATAACCAGGGTGCGCCACCCTCGATCGTTACACCACCTTTTTTCCCACAATGATGCTCCATTTTGTCACAATTATCGCCATTATATTCGCCAAGGGGGTGGAATGGGGAGGGGAGGGGTGAGGTGGGTAGGGGGAGAGGGAGAGGGAGAGGGAAAGAAAGAGAGAGCATTTTAGTTGGAGGACTGCACAATGGACTCGATATCTATATACGTTTTCTCTTGTTGTAGATATATATATATATATATATATGTGTGTGTGTGTGTGTGTGTGTGTATGTTTATATCTGTAAGATATTTGTAGGGGTATACCTACACATATAGATACCTATCTATCTACCTACATACCCAATATGCGACTGGAGAAACGTATAGATATAGGTACGTGTTAGAGACAAATGGAGACAGAGGTGGTGAAGTGTGAGGTGAGACGAAGAGAGACAAACTCGAGTGGTCCAACCATCGATTCTTCTCTACGATCGAGTTTTATTGTGTTTTGACAGCGGCGAGTCTGGTTTCGTGCAACCACCATAAGATTTATCTATCTATCTGTCTGCTTTCTCTCTTTCTCTTTCTCTCTCTCTCTCTATCTCTCTCTCTATCTCTCTTTCTATTTATCTGTCTCTTTCTTTCTGATTTTTCGCCTCGTGGACCACTATTGCCTATAGGATTCTTATATCCTTAGTCGGAGGAAAAGAAAAGAGCAAGAAAAAGAAGAAAAAAAAAAAAAAAAAGAAAAGAAATAAAAAGGAGAAAAAGAAACTTACTCTTTTTTTCATGTTCGTACCTTTCCTCTGCTTTCCTCGTATCCTGATCGTATCTGATCTAGTACTAGAATATAGAGTTACGCCGATTCATTTAACGATTATCATCTGGATTAT
>NC_140825.1:1020000-1072500 GCF_050613455.1 Vespa mandarinia | reverse complement strand
AGTGCCAACGGGAAGGGTCATTATTGGGCCATTCATCCGGCAAATCTCGAGGATTTTAGACGCGGTGATTTTCGTAGACGTAAAGCCCAAAGAAAGGTACGAAGGCATATGGGTTTAGCCGTTGACGAGGAACCTGACAGTCCTAGTCCACCACCATTGCCAGCTACACCACCACCTTCCGCATCGGCGTTAGTTGGTCCAACCGTTGCTTCTCAACAGATCACGGGAATTTGGACGAGTCCTGCGCCACCGCCGCCCCCTCCACCTCCGCATTCTCATCATCATCATCACCATCATCATCATCATCATCATCAACAGCAGCAGCAGCAACAACAACAACAACAACAACAACAGCAACAACAGCAACAGCAACAACAACAGCAACAACAGCAACAACAGCAACAACATACTTTTCAAAATCGTTCGATCAGACAATCGTCGTCTCTTCAACCATCGAGAAAACGACAGTTCGACGTAGCTTCTTTATTGGCGCCGGACGATCAACATCACATCGAGTCGGATTTAAGATCGAACAAATCAAGAAGATTCAGTTGCAGCGAGGAAGACGAATTACATGATCTTCAAGAACACGAACAGGAACAAGACGAGGACGTTGACGTAGACGTCGACGTTGACGTTGTAGCTGAGAGCAATGCTATTCCGTCGCCGAACGGGACAACGCCATCGGCCAGTCCAGAGGCGAAATTGGTCTCACCGATTGGACATTGGAACGATCGGAGTTTACAAACTGGACCACAACAATTGCCATCCCTTCATCTTCACAATCACGTACACGTTAGGAATTATTACGTACCGGCAAACGCCAGTAACGCTTCTGGTGTCTAATAGAATCTCGAAATATGTGTTGCGTGTGTGTGTATGTGTGTGTGTGTGTGTGCGTGCGTGCGTGCATATATGCATGTGCGTTTATGTGCGTGTATACATCTATCTCTCTTTCTCTTCGACGAAATGAAATTTCAAAAGAGTGTCTGAAAATCATCAAGAACAAAAAAACCCTCCTCACCCCCCCCCTCTCAAAAAGAAAAACACAAAAAAATAATAAACAAAAAATAAACGTCGTTTAGATACGTACACATAGTGATCTCCATCGATACCCTTATGTGAAAGTTTGATTTAACATCGACGAACGATTAAGTGCAATAAGCCCCTATCTGTTCTTATCAAGATTATCAGGGAGACTGATGCTTCTTAAAAAAGAAGAAAAAAAAGAATACAGAGAGAGAGAGAGAGAGAGAGAGAGAAGGATTTATAATTACATACTTGTAAATAGATATAAAATCGAGTCAAAGATCTCTCACGTATGTTCAAAGTGTAATATAAAGAAGGAAGGAATAAAAGAAAAGAATAAACAAACAATTCGCATAGATAGATTATACGTAGTGGTATTGTAAAAATAGACATTGTTTTCTTTCTTCTTTTTTTTTTCTGTTTTTCTTTTTTTTTCGATGTACCAAACGAAAAGAATAGGAGGAAAAAAAAAAAGAAAAAGAAAAAAGAACAAAAATAAAAGTGTATCATCATCTGTACAAAGAATCTTCGTATATTCACGTTTGTATGTATGTATGTATGTATGTATGCAAATGTATGTATGATAGGTATGTATGTATATGTGTATGCGATTGGATATCGCTCGACCAGTGTCTAGCGATAAGAAACAATGATCATCGTCATCGTCATCGTCATTGTCATCGTCATCCTCATCGTCATCACCACTATCATCATTATCGTCATCATCATCATCAACAACATCATCATCATCATCATCATCATCATCATCATCATCATCATCATCATCATCCAGTGAAAAAAACAGAAGAAGAAGGAGGAAAAGTGATGTGAACGAATATAATTCGATGTTAAAAAGACTTAGAAAGACAATTTTTATTTTCTTTTTTCTTTTCATTTATTTATTTTTTCTTTTCTTTTTTCTTTTTTCCTTTTTCTTTGTTCTTATTTCTTTTTTTTTTTCTTTTCCCCCTTAAACAAATTCGATGTACATCGTTAAAACGCGAGTTTTCGTCGTCGTATATCGCGAATTGTCTCTCTCGATTGATTAAACCGAAAAAAAGAAAAAAAAAAAAAAAGAAAAGAAAAGAAAAAAAAAGAAAGGAAAGAAGAAGAAAGAAAAGAGAAAAAAAAAACTTCGCCAACGAAAGAAAGAAAAACATGATGAATAAAAAAATAAACAAACAAACAAATAAATGAACGAAAGTGACAAGATCGCGCGAGCCTACCTATAGAAAGTGATTTAACAAATAAATAAATTTAATAAAGTCTCTGTTCCCATACGAAAAAAAATAAATAAATAAATAAATAAAATAAAATAAAATAAAAAATAAGAAAAGAAAGAAAAGAAAAAAAAAAATATTAAACAAATAAACAACGAATCTTTCATTCTTTTTCCACCTAACTCTTTTCTTATTAAAAAAAAAAAAAAAAAAAAAAAAAAGAAAAAAGAAAAAAGAAGAAAAGAAAGAAAGAAAGAAAAAAAAAAAGAAAAAAGAAAAGAAAAACTTTTTCAGGTTTCAAACTTATTGCTCGATCCTTTTTTTTATTTTTTTTTTTTTTTTTTTTTTTTTTTTCGTTTTTCATTATCTTTTTTTTCTTTCTACAAAAGAAGCAAGGTACACGTTGAAAAATAAAAGAGAAAGATATTTCTTTTTCGGTTGCTTATCTATTTTCATAATATATTCATTTTGGTCGAATCGCCGTTGAAAAAATTGTTGGCTGACAATCGGACGATTAACGTTGAAAGATAAAAAAAAAAAAAAAGAAGAAAAAAAAGAAAAAAGAAAAAAGAAAAAAGAAAAAATTAGTATGCACATATATAATTGAAGCGAATGCAATACCTATAAGAATCTTGAACAAAGTATCTACTACCTATTTCCTTCTAATACAAAGTCAAGTTTTTAAACTCGTTTTACATAGGTATTTACCTATACCTATGTATCTATGTATATGTATGTAGGTATATGTTCACAGAGTATACGAAACATTTATCTCATATAATGCAGGAACTATCATTAATAAAACATAAGAATACTTAATTCATTATATCTATCTGTCTATCTATCTATCTGACTAAAACTAACTATCGATTACCTAAAACGCAATACTTACTCGCTCGCTCGTTATATTTACTTACTTAGTTACTTATTTACTCATAAATATTTCATTAAATAGAGAAATTCCACCAATGAATGTTTATTTAAAAAGAAACTTTTCGTCTTTATTTTGGAATTTAGAAAGAAATATTTTTTCTGTTCTAATACGTTCGTACTAGTAAGTTCCACTCGTTAAATCGGTAAAATTTCGTGCTTCCATCGCTAATCCGGGAATTTACAAAAAAGAAAAACTAGAAACTAAAAAGGAAAGAATAATAATACTACTGCTAGTTCGTAAGAAGATTCTTTCTTTACTCCTTGCACCTGCTCAGAAAAGAAAATGGCACAAGTGGGGTTCGTTCTATCGGTCGATCTGTTTATCGCAAATAATTCGTTAAAGGAAATATAATCCTTACTAATAGGGAAACATTACTGAAATCCTTTTGAAAGCCTTTCTTTGGATTATCCTCCTGTTTACTTTTTCCAAAGATTACCTAAAGAGTAATTCTTGTTGTTTTTTTTTTTCCTTTAATTAAGTAGATTACAACTTGAACTATTTTACTTTATAATCTTAACGCGTGCATATATATAATATAACGTTAATTATTATATAATAATTATTATATAATAATTATATAATATAACGTTAATATATATATATATATATATTATGTATTTAAAAAATTGATTTTTTTATATAAAAAATAATCTATACATATTATATATATATATATATATATATATATATATATATATAAAACACTTTTTTCATATATTTTATAATGCTATATCTACTATTAAAAAATAATAGATTTGTTTTAATAGATAATTAATCACAATTAATTCCAGTTATTATGGATAGAAAGTTCTAATTTTCCATTAGTCGACATATATATATATATATATCGATTCAAAGTTAATCAGGTTATACTAGCTATCGGTGAATAGAAAATCTCTCTCGAGTACTAAATCTCGTGAACGTATTATATACAGCATCCTATTGTCTCTCGGTTCATCAAATGAAACCTTAGCTAATTGCTAAGTGAGTCCTCCGAGCCAAATCCTTTGTGGGACACGAATGACGATAGGAAACCCGACGACGGAAACGAAAGCAATTTGTTAAATATTGCTTTCGACGATATAAACGGCGCAAACACTGGACCCATAGTAATGCTCGATTTAAACGAGATACTTCTCGTTAGATCGCACGAATTATATATATTATATTTTCTATCGATTCTCTCTCTCTCTCTCTCTCTCTCTCTCTCTCTCTCTCTCTCTCTCTATTTCTGTCTTTCGTTCCTCTTTAATATTTAACTTTTGAGTCTTTGCCTTCACCTTTTATTTTTATATAGATAGATTTATATCTTTTTTCTTTTTTTTTTTTAATATTAAGAAATTATTCCTAATTTTTACAATGTTTATTGCAATATTAGAAGTGGACATTTCATGTGTGTTAAAAATATAGTAAAGAATGAAATTTAATTAATTTATTATCAAAACGTGTTTTGCCAATAAGAGAATAGAATTGAATATCTCAAAAATTCAATATTACAAAAGGAAAGGAATGCACGTTAGAGAAAGAGGAAAGATGAAAAAATCAAAAAAAAAAAAAAATAAAAAGAAAAAAGAAAAAAGGAAAAAAATATCAAAAAGAATAAAGAAAAAGAAAAATTTGGATAAATTTCCCACAGTAGGATGGATAGGTAGGTAGGTACATCAAAAGAAAAAGAAGAGGGTGTTAGAAAAACATAGAAAGACGTTTGTTCGCTCTCGCAAGAGTACATTCAAACTCTGCAAACTGAACTCTGGTTTGTTGTTCTTAACCATTCTTCTCTCTCTCTCTCTCTCTGTCTCTCTCTCTCTCTCTTTCTCTCTCTCTCTCTCTCTTTCTCTCTCTCTCTTTCTTTCACTCTACCTCTATCTATCTATCTATCTATATCTAGAGTTTTCGAATATTTAACAAATAATGACGTAGCATTAGGGACCTTGTGTTATAGTAGTTCAAGCTAACCCATCAAACGAGATCAAGAGATCTCCTGGATCTTCCTAAAATAATATATCTATCGCCTTGCCAGCCGACGGACTATAGAAGATGATTCAACGATTATTCAAGGTCAGGACTTTTTTGAACATTCATTTATTACCATTAATGTTCCTTGCAAATCTTCTAAATTCATAACATAATGGTAGATAATTATTATTTATCATCGATTGAAACGCATACATATAAATGTATATGTACACGTATACAAGCCATTTAAATAACTATGAAAGTGACTCTAAAAGAGATACAAATTTTTTAATTTCTTTTTCAGGACGCATGTTCTATCTAATAAAAAATTTTTTTTATATAACAGAATTAATTTCTTTTTTCTTTCTTCCTTTTTTCTTTTTCTGTGTTTCTTTTTTTTTTTTTTTCTTTTAATCGAAAATAAATATAACATTTTCTAACTAATGCTTTTGTTATTTTCACGCGAAAGAATTAATATTTTAATCGGTTCAAATTCGAACGCATGCGAAAAATATCTGTTATACAGACTATTTTCATCGACCAAAAGAGCATGGTCAATGGGAAAATGTCAAAAATGAATATGTCAAAAGTATTTTCAATATTTCATCGAAAATATATCATACCGGATATGTAAGGGGATATTAAAAACCTAAAGTATTAATTCTCTCTCATCCGACGGAAAAAAAAAAGAAAAAAGAAGAAAACGAAAAAAAAAAAGAAAGATAGAGAGAGAGAAAAACAGGAAAAGGGTCTGTCAAAAATGAACCATTTTCGTGTCAATTGCGATCGAAATTCTTTGACAAATATCGACAATAAAGAAAGAATAAAATTGCTAGTAGATTTGCGATTTGAGATAAATTTTTGGGTAAGAGGAGATCGTAGAGTAAGCCAGTGTTTGGTGAGACATTGTCGTCGCAGGAAGGTGTGTACCTATTTAGATCAGATTGTTGGATTCGCCAGGGTAGATAGAACGTTGTCGTACCTTGTTTATGGCACCGACGTTCGAACACACACACACACACACACACCCACAAACACACACATATGTATATATATATATATACATATATATATTCCAGCCGATTGATTCGTTGGCCTCGATGTTCTCTCTCGACGGTCAGGAGCTGCAGGCAATAAGCTGAAATGTGTAGGTATGTACTTATATATATAGGCATATACAAATATACCGGATATATCTATATACTATGACGTTATCCCAATATATATATATATATATATATATATATATATATACATATATATATGTATGTATGTATGTATATATATATATAGATATATGTAGATATATGTAGATAGGATACACACCACATTGTCAATGTGATAGTATCACACACATTGTAAGATCAGCTATAACCCATCATACACAGAGAGCCAAGAGAATCGGTTGCTGATCTCGTTACCTCCATAGTTGTTGCTCTGCAAATGGATTTGCGGCTGCGCAGATTAGGATGCATTGCTAAAGGGACACGAGTATTCTACATATAGTTGATCTAATCATCAAGAAAACTATCTGTCATATAATTAATTATAATCAGATCATATATACATATATATATATATATATATATATATCTTTTTGAATCTTGATCGACAGATACATACCTAATAGATATATATACGAGATAAAGTCAATCTCGTGTATGATATCAATTAACAGGATAATTTCCATGTCACTTTGACGAGTATGTCTGTCTTGATACACACATATATATCATATATGTGTATATAATATATATATATATATATATATATATATATGTATATATATGATAAAGTCAATCTCAAATATGATACTAATTAATAGGATAATTTCCATGTCAATTTTTTTTTTACGAGTACGAAACTATACGAATATATAAATAACTATCGAGAAGTTGACGTTAGATAAATGATGATAGATAATACCATCTCGATGTTATAGGTACCTACTCTCTTTTCAATAGCGGGGAAGGAAAAATGAAAAGAAAAGAAAAAGAAAAAGAAAAAAAAGAAAAGAAAGATGAGTCGGTCAACATTTTCTCTCTCTCTCTCTCTCTCTCTCTCTCTCTCTCTCTCTCTCTCTCCCTTATTCTTACTCGGCAGGTAAAATATTAGCCGTTCGTTCTCTCTTCCTCGCGAGATTCCGTTGGAATTCAGAGAGAAGATCCTTCAGGAGGACGAAGTTTAAGTACGTATTCGATCTATACATATACACACACATATATGTATATATATATATATATATATATATATATATATAGTAAACGTTCTTCTTCTTCTTCTTCTTCCTCATCCTCTTCCACTTCTTCTTCTTCCTCCTCTTCAGCATTCGTTTCCAGTTGGCAGGAGTTCGCCTCAGGTGTGACGATTCCAACGCCTAATAATCCATTTATAAGGTCCATTGTCGAAGGTTACCCACCCAATGTATTTTTAGGATCGGTCCTTACGATCTTTCTCACATCTCTTCTTTTTCTTCCTTTTCCCTCGAAATCGAACGACGCGTTTCACATTCTCTCTCTCTCTCTCTCTCTCTCTCTCTCTCTCTCTCTCTCTTTTTCTCTCTCTATTTAGATGTATGTACCGATACTACTACTTTTACCTTTAAATCTAGCTACTTTCAAAGTTAGGTAGTAAATATCATCTGTCTATTCGATACATGTGTATATATATATATATATATATATATATATATGAATATGCACATATAGATAGATACATTTCCGGTTCTAAATTGCCTTAGATTTTCTTTGAATATTTTCAATACGACAGTCCGTATATTCAACGATATTTCCATGGATTTAAAAATGTGTCAATCGAATTCGCATATCTCCTAATCGCGTAAATCAAACAATATACATTTCTAATTCAATTTCAAATCATCACAAGAGAATATTTATGCACGATTGTTATTAAAATAAATAAGAAATATCAACGATTGCAAAAATATACTACGATCATTTATTGAAACAATTAAATATTTATAATTATTATATGACAATTATTATAAAGGATAAAGAATGAAAGAAATAAAAGGAAAAAAAAAAAAAAAAAAAAAAAAGAACGAAAGAAAGGAAGAAAACTATTACATTCTATCATATTCTAATTGGTGAACTCATTTGGTCGTTTAAATTCTATAACTGCAAACACGTACGATCGAAACTAAAAATCACGTGAATGTTGTGCATCGTTAAACTACATAATTATTTTTCCTCGAGAGTGAATTCACTGCTCGAATACCTCCGAATAAAATCGATTGTGGATGCTTTTGCTTTTAGCTTTTTCGTCACCTCGATCTTTGATATACCCAGCAACCCCCCACCGTTGAATCCTATGAACACTATGAACGCAGCTGGCACCTTCTTAAATTTCTGCGCGAAATACAAATAGGGTGGTGGTGTTGGTACACGTCAAAACGAACCTACTCGATCTTCCCCCCTGCCATCATCATCATCATCATCATCATCATCATCATCATCATCATCATCACTATTACCACCACCAGTCCCTCTTTACTCCCTCCCTGCACGAGTTCACGACATGAAAAAACATTCTTTCGTGTGGCGCAATTTAATGACGAAAGCTAACAAACTACTTCCCATTATAGTTTTTCATTCGAGCGTAGGATGAAAATCGTTTCAGTTATGTTCTTTTATTTTCATACTTGAATAATTCTATTTGCTGTTACACATATAACGATACACATATAACGATACACATATAACGATATATATATATGTATATATTAGGTGGACCGGAAAGTAATGTCGTTTCTGCGCATGTCGATATTTGATTGTGATTAAAAATAAAAACTTGTTAAAAATTTATTCGTTTAAATTTAATTTAAGAAAACGACATTACTTTCCGGTCCACCTTATATATATATATATATATATATATATATATATAAAATTTATATTATATCTATAATAAATTTTGATTTAATATCCGATGGCACGTTACTTATATGATTTTTATTTCTATATTTTCGACTATAATCGAATTCGGACAATGAATATAATTTTTCTCACTTCGCCATTTGAACGAACGGTTTAAATGAGAAAATATAATATCTGTTATTGTGCATTTCGATCGATTTATATAAATCGAAGGTCTATAAACATTTTTTAAAGTGGTTTTCGAATATCTCGAAATTTTAATCACGCATTATTTATATATATATATATATATATATATATATATATAATTATGTTCAATTATATTTTTCACATAACTAGCAAATAGAAAATTATTAGATAATTATTAATATACATATTTAAATATATCGATGGAAGAAAGAGGAGCGAGAGGTTTTGGTCGAAACAAAAAGGAAAAAAAAGAAAAAGAGAAAGAGAAAAGAAAAAAACAAGAAAAATAAAAAAGAAAGTAAGAAGAAAAGAAAGAAAGAAAACGGGTTGCAACACCAGATACAAAATGACGAAATATATTCGGTGAAATTTTGACGAATCGAAACGGCCACTCCGAAGCCGATGTTGCCCAAATATTTTCCAGTGACATCCGCATTATGAAACGCCACCGCGTATTGGTAGAACGTTCTGCCTATTTTCCGTATCCCCGAGCGAGAGGTCGAAGAGAGAAGAGAGTAATGTAAAAGAGAGAGAGAAAAAGAGAGAGAGACAGGGAGAGAGAGAGAGAGAGAGAGAGAGAAAGAGAGAGAAACTCACCACTGACTACGAGCATCCGTTATTTATTTACAGCCAGGGGCGAATCGTTGAAAATCAATCGATGGTCGCGTGCAATTTGCAACGTGCCCACGTAAACGTATGCACCGAGGATATATAAATTTTGTCGAATACCTAACACATACACACACACGTATATATATATATATTTATACATAGACATAACAGGATCGAATAGAATGGCGGAACAACGCCAAATGCGGATGTACGAGGTTTTACAAATTCTCTCGTGGGCCTTTTGCCCAAAACCATTATCGGCTCTACGCTAATGCACAAGCGTAACAGGATAATCCCACGAATTTCGGAGTTGTCAGTACTGATGCATCTACTACTGCATATGTGTATGTATATATATATATATATATAAAATATATATAATATATATATATATATGTTATATAACCAGTTACATAGGTACCTGTACCTATGTATGCGTAATAAATAATAAACGGATAGATTTTATCGAGAATCTATCTTTCAAGATATCGAACTAGATATTCGAATTAGATATAAATATAATCTGCACTCACATTTGTTTCTTATTTTTAAACTTAACGGAGAGATTTGAGATTTATATAAAAAAAAAAAAAAAAAAATGTTATAGATATATAAATATATTGATAGTTAATTTTCGAAATATTCAAAAGAATCTAATCTTATCAATTTTTCATAGTATAATAATATATTTAAAGAAACGATGTA
The DNA here is from genome assembly GCF_050613455.1 of Vespa mandarinia. Lineage (NCBI taxonomy): Eukaryota > Metazoa > Arthropoda > Insecta > Hymenoptera > Vespidae > Vespa > Vespa mandarinia. Next base: position 1,061,959 of record NC_140825.1, on the reverse strand, counting down.
GTATGACAGTGTAATATATACATATCTATGTATATACCTGTTTGAATAATAAATATATTTATTTATTCCTTTTCTTTTCTTTTTTTTCGTTCTTCGATACGTTAATCCTATCTTAAGAATCTACACAAATTTTTGATAGAGTTAATTTATCGATCTTGTTACTTACTTACTTAATTCACTTTCGATCGAAAACTTGACGAAATTGTTATATATCGATTTAACGTTAATGAATAGCGTGACGTTCGTTCGAAAAGAAAAAAAAAAGAAATTAGAAAAAAAAATGTAATTCAGAATACATGTTCATAATAATAATAATAATAATAATAATAATTTCTTCGAAAATGTTAAGAAAATAGAGAATGAAGAGGTCGTTATTAAAATCAACGCACGTTTTCTCAAGTACTATATAGTAGTAATACTACTACTAGTAGTAGTAGTAGTAATAGCAATAGTAGTAATAGTAGTAGTAGTAGTAGTAGTAGTAGTCGTCTTAATACACACGGGTGTTTACGCAAATTCTAGATTCAGTAAGCGTCCTTTGCTCACGGGACATCGTCGTGGGCATCGTCGTCGTCGTCGTCGTCGTTGTCGTCGTCGTCGTCGTCGTCGTAGTCCTCCATCTCCTCCTCCTTCACCATCACCACCACTTCCTCCTTCTTCTCCTTCTCTTTCCACCCTTTCACCCTCTCATCCTCTCAGGGACACTCCCAAGGGACGACTCGAATCCGTCCTAGCAACTTCTCTTCACGCACGACCGAACGTCGTTACGATGTCCGACCGAGTATATATATGTAATGGTGGTGAGTGTGTGGATCGTAAGCAAGGTTGAATCTCACCGAGCTTTTCTCGAATTTGTTTCCGATTTATTTCTACAGAGGGAAGGACATAGAGATAGAAAAAGAGACAGAGAGAGAGAGAGAGAGAGAGAGAGAACAGAGAGGGTGGTTCTAAGTGTTCAAGGGCCATCCAATATATTCGATCACATACTCCGTTACACCCTCGAGTGTTCTTCAATAAACCAACAAGTACCCACCACTTGGTTTGATTCTTATCGTTGTACTTTTGTCGAACGTTTTATGATATAATATATTTCTATTGAATACAAAGTTAGCTGTGATTTTCTTTTTTATTCTTCTTCTTCTTCTTCTTCTTCTTCTTCTTCTCCTTCTTTTTATTTTATTTATTTAAATCTATCACGATCGCGTAAAGTATAATTTTTAACATTATTCTCATTTATAGATAATGTAAATTTTTATTAATACAGCCACGATCGAAGCTTTAAGTCGGATGATTTTTTTTCTTTTTTTCATTTTTTTTTTTTTTTTTTTTTTCATTTAAATCGATCATGCGTTAAACGATATTATCGGTCACTTGAATATGTTTAATTAACTGTCATATGTAAATAAAAAATAGGTATTATATGGAAAAAAAAAAATAAATAAATAAAATTAGAGAAAGAAGAAGAAGAGGACATCAGAGGCATACTTATACTACAAAATGATTTTCTTTGCTTCGAGAAAAATCAAATCGTCAAAGTAAAAAAAAAAAATTGTTATTACAATGAGAGATTATAATTATTGGTAAAAATATCGAAAAGAAATTATAACCGATAAAAGACATTATTTCGTATCGTTATCATTTATAAGTCGATGGTACGTACATCCACGCGTACACAGACGCCCATACGACATACATACATACATACATACATATATACATACATACATACGTAGATATTTCGGTGGAAGAAACAAGAAGGAAGAGAAAGAGTCGCGGATGGGTTATTCAGAAACGTCGTCGATGTTTGCGTCGACCAAAGTGGTCTCGAGTGACATCCATTAGCCAGGCACGTTGGTTGTGCCCTCTCTGTCCTTTACAAGGTATAGTCGTCTAAAGGACGATGAAGAAGAAGAGGAAGAGGAGGAGGAGGAGGAGGAGGAGAAAGAAGAGGAGAAAGAAGAAGAAGAAGAAGAAGAAAAGGGAGAAGAAGAAGTTGAGAAAATAAGAAAAGAAAAACAATAAAAAGAATAGACGACTCGCGAGGGCAAAAAAGCCATGCGTGTGTAAAGAAATACCTTGGAAGACACCTCGATCGGCACGGCTACCGGGAGCCGCATGGTAAACAAACGAGTACCGTCAGTCATACAAAGAACAAGTAGCTCGGCTCATTTTTACCTTTCATTTTGTTCGATTTTCGAAACGTCAACGAGAAATCGTGCTAGGAATCAGAATTTTACCTCTTTATTCTACTCCTTTATCGCGTCGATTCTTACTTTCTTTCTCTTTTCTACTTCTGTTTTCTTTTTTTTCCTTTCCTTTTTTTTTTTCTTTTCCTTTTTTTTTCTTTTTCTTCTACTATTTTTCTATTCTTTACGGAGATAATAGATAATCGTTCGATATTATCATAAATATTATTATAATATATCATAATAGATATTAGATGATTTTAAAATAACATTGAATTTTGCGATCAATAACACGATAGATTCAAATAAATTAGACAATGAATATATTATGACGGATATTAGATAAAATCAGAATAATGTCATTTTATAAGAGAATAATTTTTCAATTCAAAATTAATTAAATACAAATTATTTTAATCGGTTTTAGGCAAATTGATCGATTAAATCAATTCATTGTACTTGGGATTCGTTGATTAATCGTTCGTTATAAAAAAAAAAAAAAAAAAAAAGAAAAGAAAGAAAAAATTACATTCGCAAGTAACGAACGAACATAAATTGAAGAAGCTAACTTTCTTACGTGAAAAAAGAAAAAGAAATTAAAAAAAAAATAAATAAATAAATAAATACATACATAAAAAGAAAGAAGAAAAAAAGTGGGATCCCGATCGAGTTTCAACTAATTGACGCAAGTGAAACGATATCTATCAGAAAAACCTCGTTAAATTAAAGAAAAGAAAAAAAAACAAAAGAAACAAAAAAAAAAGAAAAAAAAGAAAGAAAGAAAGGAAGGAAGAAAGAAAGAAAAAAAAGGGGAAAAAAAAGAAAGAGAATAATGAACAGATGCGATAAATGCAGAGTACATTTTCCGTATATATTGAGAGAAGGAATGTATATACGTATGTACGTATGTATGCGTATATGTATATTCATGCACACATGTATGTTAGTGTAAATAAATATATGGACATACAAGTAACGTGTCCTGAAGTTTCGCGTTGTCGACGTTCGATTGGCCAACTGGTTACGAGGTTAGTAACGGGAGCCGCGCCTCGCGCGCTAGTTTTCCAGAGAACAGAGGCAGAGTCAGGTTGGGCAGAGCCAACGAAACTCGATCGTCTGATTCCCGATCGAGGTGCCGCTCGTATCCCTCGGGAAGATGGTTGTCGAGCTCCAGGCGAAATTTTCCCCTCTCGTGATCCCCCGAGAGAGAGAGAGAGAGAGAGAGAGAGAGAGAGAGAGAGAGAAACGAAGAACGAGTTCTATGTAGTATAAAAGAGAGAAAGATATATATATATGTGTATGTGTGTATGTATGTGTGTGTGTGTGTATTAGCAGCAAGGGCCAACAAGGAAAGCATTTAACAGGCTAATATCGAGTATTACCGTCGCTCTTATTCCCGTTACGTTCTCGTCTACCTAATCTTTGAATTTTCCCGCTCAGTCACCCTCTAACTCAGTCATTTTCTTCTTTTTCATCTTTCTTTTCTTTTCTTTTCTTTTTTTTTCTTTTTTTTTCTTTTTTTTTTTCTTCTTTCTTTTTTACGCTAACTTTTTCACATTCGATATATTCCCTCCATATCTCTCTCTCTCTCTCTCTCTCTCTCTCTCTCTCTCTTCATAGGTGCATATCATTCTTTTTAACTTTCTATGTGTCAAACCGTATGAAACGTGCAAGGAATACGTCCAATACATACATGGATTATTGGATAATTAATCGAAGATCTTCCTTACGGATAAAAGTAAAGAAAAATTTAAGTAACACCTGCTACCACGAGAGACGCAGATGCAACATTGCCAACGTGTAGTTTCTTTCTTTATTTCTTTCTCTTTCTTTTCATCTTATGGTGACAATCGAAAGATTGTCAACGATATGGCCTTCTACTTATGTATTAGTAATAACGATGGTTTGACGAAAATTAATACGAACATTATTGCAAGGCAGTTTCATCATATGTATATATATATATATATATATATATATATACGTGTGTGTGCATGTATTATGTAAGTAGATATAGAGAGGTTGGATAGTACGAAGTGTACGTGTCGTATGTACGATCGTAGAATCGAGAAATCTAATGACTTTATTCAACGTCACCGGGCCTGTAATTACCCGCAGGCTGGTACGCGGGAGGAAACGACAACCCCCTAGCGATTAGCAGTCCCTCGGTGATTACCAAGTTAGCCTAAATAGGGTATAGTGTTTAGGGAGAGCCTACGTGGACGCAATGCTAATCGTCTATTGCCTGGGATGTATGTAAGGACCATGAACGGAGTAGAAAGAGAAAGAGAGAGAGAAAGAGAGAGAGAGAGAAAGAGAGAGAGAGAGAGAGAGAAAGAAAGATGAAACATTTTCATTGAGAGAGGGTAAACTACAAAGCTCTTGTTTTCTAAAAACCATTCGTGGTATATATTATAAGAAGAATTTAAAGAGAGGAGTAACAACTCGTAAGATTAGTTACTTTGTATACATTTGTTTTTTCAATACATGTTATAATAAATAAATAAATAAATAAATAAATATATATATATATGCTGTATTTATTATAATAATACGTTTAATAATTTGTTTAATAATATCTATCGCATTCATATTATTTCTATTTATTCAAAATAATATTGATGTTATTTTATATCCATCGATGAACGATCATTTATTTAACGAATTACAAATGACTAATTCCATTTTACATTTCTATCAATTAATATTAAAGATTATGAAAGAAATATAATCATCAAATGACAATTCAATATAATAGATATTATAATAATTATACTATAATAAAAACCTCAATACTCTAATACTGTAACATTATTATTAACAAGAAAAAAAAAAAAAAAACAAAGGAGAAATTATAACTATATCTATTTACTGAGAATATAATATCTAATTAATTACGATATAGTAAATAAAAATTGTCGAAAGGTTAACATTGATAAGATTTTGATAAGAATATCAATCAAATCGATATTTAGATAAATGAAAAAGGGATGTCTCCCTCCTCTCTCTCTCCCTCTCTCTCTCTCTCTCTCTCTCTCTCTCTCTCATTCTCCCTTTCTCTCTCTCTCCTGTCTCGAGGTTGTCTCGAAACTCGTGCCAGTATCCATTCGGTAATTCCGTTGAAGCGATTCCATTCACGTGCAAGATGGCGGCTGTAGTTTGCTCCCAGCATGCACCGCCCCTTACTCCATCCACCGTTTCACCCTCTTTCTCCGTCGCTTACTTCTACGCCCTCCTACCTCCCTCCCTCTTTACCTCTCTATCTTCCTACCTCCCTTCTTCCACCGAAAACCCTCTCCCTCGCGACGTCTATCTATCTATCTCTATCTCTTTCTCCTCTCTTTCTCCTCTGTATTTCTCTCTCTCTCTCTCTCTCTCTCTCTCTTACTATCTTTTTAGAGTAACTTGGCTCGGCCTTGCCCTTTCAGAACCCTGCAAGATCGACACGACATCATTCGAACAACGTCTTCTAACTTGCTTCGAGCAATCGAGCTTGTATTGGTTGGATGTCCCAACAGTTTGGTTACATACCCATTACACTCTCTCTCTCTCTCTCTCTCTCTCTCTCTCTCTCTCAGTCTCTTTCTCTTTCTCTTTCTGTTTCTGTTTCTCTCTTTCCCTTTCTCTCCCTCTGTCTCTCTATCTGTCTGTCTGTCTCTTTCAAAAGTGCAAAGAGCACGTGACAGGACGAATCTCTCCGATCCTTTCAGCTTCCTATCCTTACTCTCTTTATTGTAACTCCACGTATAGCCGTGAGCTACTATTCTCGTAAGATAAACGTTTCACCGATAGCTACCTTTGAATACTAATTTTTCTTCTTTCTTTTTATTTTTTTTCTTTCCTTCCTTCTTTCTTCTAGCTTCTTTGGATTAAGATTATATATCTACGACTCCTCTTTCTCGTAATTTATCATCACTCACGCGTTTTTCTTTCGCATGTGTGCGTGTATGTGTGTGTGTGTGTGTTTGTATGTTTTTTTTTCTTTTCTTTTTTTTTTTTTTTTTTCCTTAATATCGTCAAATATAGTATTGGATTCATTTAAAAATATTACAACGGTACATTATGAATTATTTCGACAATGATTACTTTTGAATCGACTGCTATATCCCTTAAAGACACACACGTTGTGTATAGCATTCGAAACAGCCCGTTTGTCGTCGTCTGTCGTTTTGCTACCGTCGCGCGTAATGGAGTGTCTACACACTCGACTACTTTGCTGTGTATAAGGTGACGAACTGTTAATGTATTGTACCCAAAAAAAAAAAAAAAAAGAAAAAAAAAGAGGGAAAAAAAAAGATAAAAAAAGACATATCCCCGACTATACTACTCAAGGTAAAATTATTTTCTCTCTCTTTCTCTCTCTCTCTCTCTCTCTCTCTCTCTCTCACTCTCTCTCCCTATCTCGTTCGATCAGGGATATAAATACTTGGGTATCTACTGCTTACTTAACTTCTTCAAGAAATAAAAATAATAAAAAGGAAGAAAAACAGAAGAAAAATTAAGAATTGTATTGATCAGTCATTAAAAGTGTTGGGCTCTGACTCGTTCGTTCAATGAAAAATAATTTTTATATTTTTTATACCACAAAATATCGCAAGATTTACTTAAGATTAAATTACCTTACTCGATAAGAGACGTACTTTTATTTATTTCCTTTTAAATAGAAAAATAATAATTGTATCTTCGATGGAATTATTGAAAATATGATATGTCGGGTTATGATATATATTCGAATCACTTTTATAATTACAAGCTCGCATATGCATACACGCACGCACACGCACACACATGCATAGCAACTGGTAATTATAAAAAATTGTTTGAATGAATATTATATTTTTTTCTATTTTTTTTCTTTTCTTTCTTTTTTTCTTTTTTTTTTAAAGAATCGAATAATAGATACAAACAAAGTTATAGCGGCCCTGTGAAACGAATATATATATATATATATATATATATATATATATATATATAAATATATATATATATATGTATATATATATATGTATATGTATATGTATATATATAGCTTGACCGCTTGTCGTCAAGGTGGGTGCTGTGTTTGCTCAAAACTTTAGGTCATCGCTTTGCAGAGACCGATATACGTGGACCGAGTGCCCGACAAATACTACTCGAGCAAGTCACGAAAGGAAGCTGTTCTCTCTCCACCCTCTCTCTCTCTCCCTCCCTCCCTCCCTCCCTCCCTCTCTCTCTCTCTCTCTCTCTCTCTTTCTTTCTCTCTCTCTCTCTCTCTCTTTCTTTCTCTCTCTCTCTCTCTCTTTCTTTCTCTCTCTCTCTCTCTCTGTATCTATTTATCTCTTTTTTTTTTCCTGAAGGAGGATCCGTTTAGATTCTCTTCATCGAAGGAACCGAAAGATGTAGAGAGTAGCACATACTTACGACTACTAATACTAATACTATTACACTACTACTATTACTACTATGTTAGCTTCCTCTCGACAGCTATTTCACGAAGGTCGGCTTACTTTTCCGGCTGCTTCGATTCTTTCTTATTCTTTTTCTTCTTCTTCTTCTTCTTCTGCTTCTTTAAAGTCGTCGTCGTCGTCGTCGTTCTCGTTGTCGACGTAGACGACGACGACGAGGACGAAGACGACGACGAGAAGAAGATGCAGACGGAAGCGAGATTAAACTCGGCTTCTTTCGCGAGGTTAAGAAGGATCAACGTTGGCGAAGCTAACCAGCCGTAAGAATCTTTAAAGGGATCTTTTCCGACCCTCTTTCCAACTCTAATCCTTCGGCTTGCCTTTTACATTTTAAAGAATTATAAGAATGGTTTCGAAAGAAAAAAAAGAAAATCAGGGGAAAAAGAAAAAGAGAAAAAAGAAAGGAGAATGAACGAAGGTGACAAAAGACAATGCCTCCTCTCTCACAGATTTATGTAAAATCTTTCGTTAGAGAGAGAGAGAGAGAGGGAGAGGGAGATAGAGAGAGAGAGAGAGAGAGAGAGAGAGAGAAAAGGAGAGAGAGGGAGAGGGAGATAGAGAGAGAGAGAGAGAGAGGGAAAACTCTTGATCCTAATCTTGAGAAAACTCAATTCTCAATTTGTTAACATCCCTTTTAAAAAATTTTAAGTACAATAATTGTTTACACTCGTTTTCAAAAGAAGACAACAAAATTATGAAAAGGAAGGAGAAAAAAGAGAGATGTTTTCTTTTCCTGTCTTTTCTTTTTTTTTTTATTTTTCTCTTTTTTTTCCTTTCTTTTTCTTTTTCTCTGATGACGAGGAAGAGAAATTAAGAAATTAAAAAAGAGAAAAAAGAGATCGTTTCGTCTTTTTTTGAAAAAAAAAAAAAAAAAAAGAAAAAGAAACATTATTAAAACATGTGTCCACGTTTATACGTTGTAAATGATTAAAAAAGAAGAAAAAAAAAAAGAAGAGAGAAAAAAAGAAGAAGAAAAAGAAATAGAAAAAAAATGTCTTTCAAGATCTCATCTTAAAAAAAAAAAAAAAAACAAAAAAAAAACAAAAAAAAATAAATAAATAAAAAAAGAAAGAAAAGAAAGAGAAAAGATATATAAAAACTATCAAAGTCTCGAATTCCTATTCTGAAAAGAAAAGGTGGGAAGATCGAAGGGAAGAGACGATCGAAAAGATGATGTCGGTAGTACCAACACTGGCATCTTGGTTTGTTAGTTAAATAAACATTGAGCACCGAACGCTCCCAACGTAACAGTGGACCCTTTGTTGGCCGTCACCCTGCCACGTTCGAGAACGAAGCGCCAAACATCTTAACGCCTATCAATAATTGTTCCTTCCCCGTTGATATGGAGATCCCTTTATATCTTGTCGGAGAGATCGATCCTGGATGAACGACGATAAAAGATCAAAGGATTCGTCGTGAGACTGCGTAAATCTTTTTTACAATGGATATTTGAGATTTTCAAACACATGTGTTTCAAACCGATATCCATACGTATATCCTTATCATAATATATTATTTTATTGTTTATATTTGTTACTGAGTATATACTAAATAGAACAGAAAAAAAAACAAAAAAAAAAAAAATATATATATATATATATATATATATAAAATAAGATCTTTTCTTCTATGAAAAGTATATTTAAAGATAAGAGGGAAAAGAATAGATAGGAATTTTTTTTTCTTTTCCCTTTTTTTAATTCGAGAATTAAAGAAATAAATTTTCTTTCTTCTTTTCTTTTTCTTTTTTTTTTTTACCTATAATCAAACACTCTACAAAATTTAATAGATAAATGAATATTATCTTTTTATTTTTTCGTCCAGATTACCAATAGGTGTGTATGTATGTTTCTCTTTTTTCTTTCTTTTCAAGGTAATGAAAAGATGAATAAAATTATTTATACAAATAAATAAATGTAATTTCTTCTTTAGGTTTATCTAAAAATCTTCAAATATCTCTTTAAATAATGAACGAATAAATAAATAAAAATATAAGTTTCTTGTTTATTTTTAACAATAAATTTCTGAAAAACAAAAAAGGAATATCTCCTTGAATTCTCTTTCTTTTCTTTCTGCTTTTTTTTTTTTTTTTTTTATTTTAAATCTCTTTTTTTATTTACCTAATTTTTCGAATATCCTTTACGAGTATGTATCTTTTATGGTTTCTATATCGATGTCAAAAAAACGAAAGCTGGCAGGATGGGTTCAAGGAGAAAATTTCAACCAATTTGGACGAGACCAGACAGCGAGGGTAATTTAGTACGATGAGTCGAGAGGTTTTTAACTTTTACCTTTCAAAAGTATAGTTACGATATTTTCGAGCCTCTTAAAAGTTTTCAAGTTGTTTCGAGAAAAGCAATACGTTTTCCCTTAAATTTTTTTTTTTTTGACGAATTACTTCGACAAAAACTTTCAAAAATGTGGGATAATTTCTTTTTTTTCTTTTTTACAGAGAGAGAGAGAGAGAGAGAGAGAGAGAGAGAGAGAGAGAAAGAGAAAATATACTCATTAAATTTATATTTATATTAATATATATGCTTTACATATGTGTGTGTGTATGTATGTGTGAACATGCAATTTCGCGTGGGCGATCAGTGGCCCCCATCTTTCCATTCAGATTCTTATGATTATATTATGTAAAATGCAAGATAATAATAAAATACTTCACAATATCATTAAATGATCCATAATTATCACGTTATAATGCAATTTTGTTGCATATCGTGAACCATTCATGGGCCACGCGGCCTGAACACGAAAAGTCATGAGAAAATAGCCCTGACATTCAAACGTGTTAAGCTACGATCCCTTGTATCGCTAATGTCGTATTTCCTTTTGCCTGATCATCGTTACGCGTTCATTTCGATGCTTTCGACGAGCACACCTTTCTTGCCTGGAAATCAATCGAAGCTATATATATGTGTATGTGAATGTGCGTGTGTGTGCGTGTGCGTGTGCGTGTTTATATATGTATATATAGATACATATATATATACTAACTTGCGAAGAACAAAGGCGAAGCATATTTCCAAGTTATATATATATATATATATATATATATATATATATAATTTCTATGTACGTATATAAACGATTTATTTATATATTTATTTATTTATTTATTTATTTAGTGGGATTCTAAAAAAAAAATTGAAATAAAATAAATAATAATTAATAATAATTACAGACAAATGAAATTTTAAAAGATTTTCTTAAATAAATACATAAATTTTTAATGACTGTAAAAAATTACTAATGCAAAGTTTAAATACCTGTAGATAATATTTTAAAAGATTTTATTTCGCGTATAAATTATAAAGAAAAATATTGACGCGGGAGAGTGTAAAAAAAATTATGTGAATAAGCAGTCATTAGTTAGAATACAAGCTCAGTTGAGAGAAAGGCAGAAAGATAGATAGATAGATAGATATATAGATAGAAAGAGGGAGAGAGAGAGAGAGAGAGAGAGAAAGAGAGAGAAATTGAAAGCACATGCAGTTCTCTGCACATAAAACGGTGTATTACATCTCAAAAGTTTGAAAAGGGATGGCAAAGTTTATTCGACTGCATAGAAACACAATTTATGAATTCATAGAGAAATCAAATTATCATTCTCCTTATTCGTATTTCTCCAAACTTTCAAGAATATATGACGTTCACAAAATTATTAATAATTTATATATCAATCAATTATCACAATGGGAAAAACAAAAGAAAAAATTCATTCACACAAATTTGAAAGAAAAAAATTAAATAAATAAATAAGAGTCCATAGCCATTCCCATAATTAATATTTCATCGAATAAGAAAATTAATTATCGTAACTTAATAAATTATACGCAAGCATCGCGCACACGCGCGCGCACGAATTAGATTATATTAGAATAACAACATAGAAAATAAGAAGAGTACGAAACAATATGTAAAGATTGTTTACTGTGTACACAAACGAAGCTTTATGTATGTATTTTATTTATGCTAATAAAATACATATATTTAATACATACATATATACATGCTTATATATATATATATATAGGTACGTAACTATAATACATATATATATATGATACATACAATTAATAATTCTTATAATTGTCAAGAATATTATGCGTATCATACGTATCTCTGCTGTCAATTAATATCAATATTAAATTAACCGATACAGGAAGAAGAAAAGAAGAAAATAAAGAAAACGAGAATAACGAGGAGAATAAAAGTGAGGGAATTAAAAAAAAAAAAAAAAAAGCAAAAAAAACAAAAAACCTTTTTATGCATAAAGAACTACGCCGGTCGGTGCATTTTCTATCCTCCTCCTCCTCCTCCTCCTCCCCCTCCCGCACTCAACCTCCCCTTCCTCCGTAGTCCCCTGATTCCACTCTGAGGTATTTACCATTCCGTTTCTTCCGTAGTTGCGACGGTGGAATGACAAAAATTGCGGCTCCCACAGCGTATGCATACATACGTACGTATATACACACAAACATAAATGCATACAGATATATGTATACATACATATACGTGCATATATATATATATATATGTATCTTCAATGCATACATATACTAGATAATATTCCTGTATACGTATATAACATATGGTACTCTTATACAAGGTAACCCGATCGTTTTGCCTCTCTTTCTCTCTCTCTCTCTCTCTCTTTCTCTTTCTCTCTTTATCTCTCACTCTCACTCATAGTAAATCCACTGTTCGCCGAATGCAGCCATACGTCGTCGCGGTTTTAATCAACGCCGCCGTAAATCCTCCCGGCGTTGGCTCTTTCATTTTTTGTCCATCGAGACCTCTCCTCTCTCTCTCTCTCACTCTCTCTCTCTCTCTCTCTCTCTTTCTTTCTGTCTCTCTCTTTCTCTTTTGCTCTCTCTCTCTCTCTGTCTTTGTCTCTCTTTCTCTCTCTCTCTCCTTTTTTTTTTTAATTTCATTAGCGAACAGCAGCCGGATTACATGGACGGTCCAGAATCCCTCTTTGGGATTATCAAAGCTCGAGAAAAACTAGGGAAAATTCAGCAAACGATATACCTACACGACTACGTTTTCTAGAGATATTAATCTTCCCTATAGTATGTATCGTATGTACGTGTATATTTTGTGTGTGTGTGTGTATGGGGATAAGTATAATAAATTATTATTATTAAAAAGAGAAGAAGATAAGGAAGAAGAAGATAACAAAGAGTAATTTAAGATGGGTATGGTATACTTTTCGTAAATAATAGTTCAAACAAATTGAAAGAAATATTATATATAGGGTAATGTCTTGTAACAAGAGTTCTATCTTCTTGTTAAATTTAATACTATTTAAAATATGAAATTTTCTCTTCCCTTTGTTTACTTCGGAATAATGGAAAATTTTGGCTATCTCAATTTATATGGTTTTTAATCGATAAGTAATTGAAATTTTTTTTTCTTTTCTTTTTTTTTTCTTCTTTTTTCTTTTTTCTTAATATCGATCTCTACCAATGTTGTCTATTTTATATATTGAATACAGGTATATATTGAAAATTTTAATACTTGGTTTTATATATCATTTTGTTCCAATATCATATAATAGACTTATTTATCTACATACATACGTACATATATATATATATATACATATATATATATGCATATATATATATATATTTACATATATACATATATATAATATATGTCGTAAAATTCAACCCAATGTTAAAAATTCCAAAATAATATTATAAAATAAAACATTTCTTCCAACCTCCCTACCTCCCTCTCTTTCTCTCTCTCGCTCTCTCTCTCTCTCTCTCTCTCTCTTTCTCCCTCCATCGATTTTTGTCAAAGATGAGATAAAAAAGATTTTTTTGTTTCAATCCATGTGAAAATTAATTTTTGAATTCTAAAAAGAGATTGAAATTTTGAAAGAAAAAAAGCCTTTTTTACGTTGTTTCCTCTTTTTTTAATTTCTTTTTTTTTCTTTTTTTTTTAAATAAAAAATAAAAGTAGACTTTATACGTATGCAGAGATATTGGTTGGTTCGGTCTGGAACAAAAGGAAAGTCTCAAAAAGTCTCGAGCGCTACGTCGGGGGAGAGGTGGAAAGAGAAAAGGGGTTAGCGGGGGGTATCTACGTCGCGCGCGCACACAAAGGGGTTGACTTAGCGATTTTCCGCACTTTTTTCCGCTTCCCACTCGGCAGAGACGTAAATATGGCGGGGCTGAAGTTTCATTCCCCTCTGTGTGTCCACGGGGTCTGCCCCGCCCAGGCTCGGTATTCCACCCCTCGGCAAAAATAAAGGAACAAACGCCACGGCACACAATCGTCGAAACATTTTTGACGCCGGCCATCTCTCTCTCTCTTTCTCTCTCTCCTCTCTCTCTCTTGCTCTCGCTCGCTCCGCTCTCTTCCATCTCTCGCATTCTCTCTCGCATTCTCTCTCTCTCTCTCTCTCTCTCTCTCTCTCTCTCTTTCTATCTCTCTCCGTTTCACTCTTTTTCAGTTTAGTTAGAAAGAGATGAAGAAAAGAGCTAGATAAAGATAGAGAGATAGAAAGAAAGAGAGAGAGAGAGAGAGAGAGAGAGAGAGAGAAGGAGATCGGAAAAGTGTGGAGAAAGCGGTAGATCTGATGGAGGTGGAGGAGGTAGAAGCCGGTAGTGAAAGAGGAGGAAGAGATGCGGAGGTGGTAGAAGGAGGAAAAGGAGGTGGGTGTTCGAACGAACGCAATTTGCATGATTTTGCATGTTTTAGCACGCCCTGCCTGCGCCCATCGGGTTTCAACTGTCTGCCTACGTTTTCTGCTTGCTTTTCTGACTACGACGGGGTTAGAGTCAGGAGGATGAAGAAGAAGAGGAGAGAGAAAGAGAAGGAGGAGGGAAAGGGAAAGGTAGAGGAGGAATAGGAGGAAAGGGAGGAAAAGGAGAGAGGGATTGAAGTTGTGCCTGGAGGTGGAACGCCAACAAGACCGCCGGAGAAAGGAAATTATTTTTCTTGGTTTTTCTCGGTGAAGGTGCTCGTCGAGCCATCGGAATATCAATAAGCTATCTCTCTCTTTCTCTTCTTCTTTCTCTTTTTCTCTTTCTCTCTTTCTCTTTTTCGAATTGTAGTCGTGAGAGAAAATTTTGATCGTTAATACTTCTAGATTTTCTTTTATTTAAAATCCAAGCTATATTTATTATAAAAAATCAAACTAAAAAATCGGACAATTGTATAATTTATATTTCGATAATATGTATTGAAATATTATTACGATCAGATGTGTAGATTACATATATAATCATCAATCATGATTTCATATAAAATCAAATTAAGTGTTAAGAAAAATTTAATTTCTTCTATATTATTATGTAAATGTATAAAATAGATATATAGAATAAAATATATATATATATATATATATATATATATATTAATAAAATAATTCGTAAATCGTTTGATCCATTATCACATGAAATTGAATAGATTCGATCTCAATATCCATCGTTTCGAACGTTACATACTAGATCTAGTATTCGGAGTGAACAGACATTAAATAGATCATTTCTATGTCGTTCTCTGTTATTTCGTCGGTAACAATGATATACTCATGGCCTATGAGGTCGGAAACGCTTGGATCGTAGACGATCGGTATCACATATTCGATACTAGTACTTCATTCTCTATATTCGAAAGGGAATCTCTTCTCTAGCTTTTCGCGTTATTGATTCCCACATAAAGAGAGACAGAGAGAGAGAGAGAGAGAGAGAGAGAGAGAGAGAGAGAAAGAGAGAAAGAGAGAGATAGAGAGAGAGAGAGAAAATCACATTAAATCATAGATCGACATTATTCAATATTTATATATCTCATATAATGAAAAAGACATAGATAAAGACAGAAAGTCACGTTGAAATTATAAATGAACACTCTTATCTATCTTACGTCATAATCAAAAAAAAATAAATAAAGACGGATAATTATATTAATTCATAAAGGAAACCTCTTTGCTATTTATCTCATATAATCAGGAAGATAGATAAAGATAAAAAGTCATATGAAATCGTAGATCAATTCTCTCCCTCTCCCTCTCTCTCTCTCTCTCTCTCTTTCTCTCTTTCTCTTTAACGCAAAACTCATCTTTTAGGAGCCCATCATTGTATCCAGTACGAACAATTCTCTCTGCATACGGAATACATGTGCTCAGGTTCGGTTGGCAACCCATCGAAAAAGAACGAGTCATCCTGCGGTGTACCCGGTATCACTCGTCGCCACAGCCGGTAAGGCCGTTCCGGCTCTCTCACCGACAACAATGGGCCAATAGCGAGCCGATAATGAGCAACCATTGTCACGTTGCAGCCCGTACGAGCTGCAAACGACGAACGGCTCGCGCCAAAGAGGGTGGACATAGGGGTGGACACGATCAGATGAGGAGGATCGCGCAACGAGAGTCATTACAGGTAATCGAGTAGTACCGAAGAGATCGACGAAAATCGTTATAGTTATTACTATAGATATCATAGATTTTTTACCAATTTCAATATATTTTTATCTTTTTCTTTTTTCTCTTCTTCTTCTTCTTCTTCTTCGCTTTCATCTTTTTCCTTGTACATTTTCATTTTCTTTAACGTTTACAATCCGATAGTTTCTCCGATTGATCCGATTAGATACTGAATGAATGAATCCGAAGATTTAAATTTCTGATCTAGATCGATCTATAGATAATATACCTAAACGTTGGTATTTCGTTTATTTGCGAATTAGTTCGATTTTTTTCTTTTTCTTTCTTTTCTTAAGAATAGGTAAGTACACAGGTACTTAATTTCTTTGACCGAGTTAACGTTTTGCATCTTATCCCAAAAATACTTCTACTCGATTGTTCACGAAAGCCGATTATCCCTCTCCCTTTTAATCTCACAGCAGCCAACCAATCCTGATCTTTCCTTATTCCTAAGTATTACAAACATCTGGACCATTGGACCTGTGCAATGACAAGTGTTTTTTTTAGCGATTTAACGAATGAACATCCTTGGTATTTTTAATAAATGACAAAGTATAACAGTAAAAAATTGCTATATCAATTGTTTACCAATCTCATATTAAAATTACATGAATTTGTCTCTCTTCCTCTCCCTCTCTCCCTCTCCCTCTCTCCCTCTCTCTCTCTCTCTTTCTCTCTCTCTCTCTCTGTGAACCTCCATGAATTTCCTATGCAATGGCAAGTGTTTCTATCGGGTTAACAAATAAATAATCTTGAAACTTTTAATACAAAGTATCAAACATTTATTCAGACACGAAATATATTATTTATATATCGGTCGATTAAATATTAAAATTATTTGCGAAATTTAAATACAAATTTGAAGTTCAACGTGAGATAAAAATTGGTCAAATTTTATTCTCTCTTTCTCACCCTCTCTCTCTCTCTCTCTCTCTCTCGCTTTCTCTCTCTCTCTCTAGGATTAACATCAAAGATAGTAAAACTCTCTCGTCGTCTTTCATAGCTATCCGTGTTAAAGAAACGGGAGGCAATGACTTGCGATTCGAGATGCGTTGGAATAGAGGTGTCCAAGATGAGAGGGCGGCGAGCCGCGTTTATTTATCCTGTCTGTGCCTCGAAGAAAGCCGAGTGCATCGTCCTTCTTCCCTTCCCTTCCCTTCCCTTGCCTTACCCTACCTCCTTTCCATCCTTACCCCTCGCCCCCGTCCCTCCACACCCCGCCGTACTCGTTCCTTGTCTTCACCCATTACTTTTTCTCTTATTCCTTTTCCCCTCCCTTTTTTTGTTAGAACTTCCACCCTCGATAAATTCGCACCTACCGAGACTAATTCTTCCGAGACTCTCTTCCTCATCTTTTAATAATTTTTTTCTCTGTATTTTCTTCTCTTTTTCTATTTCTTTTTTTTTTCTTTTTCTTTTTTTTTTTTGTCTCCTTTCCTATCGCTCCAATTACTATAAATATATTTACTTTTTAAGAAGTTAGACAGCCAATTGGAAGATCTCCTTTTTTCTTATTTCCTTTCTTTCTTTCTATTGTCCCAATAATAATAATATTACGATTATGATTATTATTATTATTATTAATATTATTATTATTATTGTTATTATTATTGTTACTTTTATTGTTAATATATGAAAGTTAATTGATCTGTTCATTTAATTTTAGATTGTATAAAAGTTTCAATTATTTTATAAACATTAAATATAAGATATATTTAAATGTTAGTGTATTATATCGAGTATAATTAAAAATTTTTATAATAATTAATAATTATTAATTTTAATTTTATATGATATATTTCATTATGAAATATTTTGTTTTTATTTTAATCGTCGAATGTTTTTACACGCCACCTTTTCGTATCCTTGTCTTTTTCTTCTTCTTTTCCTTTTTCTTTGACTTTTTCTTTTTCTTTTTTTTTTCCTTTTTCTTTTTTTTTTTCTTTTTCGTTCAAAGAGTATATTTCTTTCGTTCTCGCCGACTTTGATCGCTATCGGCTCGCATCGGCCAGTTTCTTTTCTCTTCTCTTTCTCTTCGATCAGGAAAGCTTTCGACCTTGTGCGACTCGTCCGACGTAGACGCGGCCCTATAATCACCGACCGATGCCGACGTTACCGTAAAACCTAAGCCACTATATGCTCAGCTTCCGACTGGATATCACATGCGAGGCTAAAGATTCAATTCAGCATCATGCTTATCGATAGTCATCCGCGGAACATATCAAAGGCTTACTTATATTTTTTCTATGTTGGTAATTATTTACACAAATTATATATATATATATATATATATATATATATATATATATAGAGAGAGAGAGAGAGAGAGAGAGAGAGAGAGAGAGAGAGAAATTTAGAAGAAATATTAATTAGAGGAATGATACTTTATTTTTTTTTTTTTTTTTAATAAATTTGTAGACCCTGTTTGTTTATATTGATTCAAAGATTTTGTTTTTTTCTCTATTGAAAATTCATTTTTTTTTTTTTTAATTATAAAAGATTATTTATTTATTTATTTATTTATTTATTTATTTATTTATTTATTTATTTTTGTTTCTAAGTCACGTCGTTTTAACAATTAGTAAAAAAATTCATTTTTCTTGTAATATTAATAACGATATCATAAAAGAGATATCATTGAAAAGTAATAGTAATTCTTTTCTAATTAACATGTAATTTCTATTATCTATATTAAATATAATTGATATTTGATAATTATACGCTAGATATATCTGTACTATAATAAATATATCCCTGGTATTGCATACTAAAAATTCAAAATATTCATACTCGCATGGGAATATATAAAAATCATGAGTAATTTATATTTACTTTTACTACTTTATCACTAAATCATATCATTTTTACCGAATCCTCACTTCCGTCTCTTTCTATTTCCGATGTTAAAAATAAAAAGTAAAAAGTGAAAAAAGAGACAGATACCGAAAGAGAAAGAGAGAGAGAGAGAGAGAGAGAGAGAGAGAGAGAAGATACTGTCTGTACCGGTTCGACGACGGGTTGCTTTTAATTAAAACAATCCTCGAATCCGTCGGCTTTCTCCCTCTTCCCTTTGCTTCGATCCAACCAAAAAGTTAGACAGAGAGATAGAAGGGGAGAGAGAAAGAGAGAGAGAGAGAGAGAGAGAGAGAGACGGACAGATAGATAGATAGATAGACATAGAAAGATAGAATGAGAGAGAGAAAGAGAGAGAGAGAAAATGAGAGAGAAAAAGATAGAAGAGGGTAGAAAGAGAGAGGTAAGGGGGTTGAAAAAAGAACGATACTTGTCCGGGGGTTTTATAAGAAAGGATCGTCGACCAATTATCTGCTCCGATATGATCTTCCGCGTCTTTACTCCTTGTTCTCTTCGTGAACGAGTCGAATGGGTAGCACGTGGGGGTGGTTAAGCTCTCGCGAGGTCCCCCCGAGGGAAATAAAGCTCGTCCGGGTTTCCTCTCGTTATTATACACACGCGTTTTCCTCTAGCTAGAGATCTTCTCTCTCTTTATCTCTCTCTCTCTTTTCTTAAAAAAAAAAAAAAAAAAAAAAAAAAAAATATTATAACATAGTATCCACCTATATATAACTGATAAGAATAGGGAACGTAACTATTCAAATGGTTACATATTAAAGATATTTATTACGAGTCGTGAAATTTTTTTTATTTTCGTTAAATTTTTAAACAAATTTTTCGAATAAGATAAAATTTCGGAATTTATAAGTCGATATATATATATATATATATATATATATATATATATATATACATATGTGTATGTGTATATGTACATGTATACCTATATAAATGTATGAATATATATATATATTTTTTTTTTTAGTATAATAATATCACATATCATTTATTTAAACGAACATTAATATATCGATCAATCCATTCACGAATTAATGATCTATATATTTCTTTCAGTAGGATCTTTTTTTTCTTTATAATTATACAATGTATATATATGTATATAGGTATACATGAATGAATGCAAAATCTCGTTTTAAGTATAACTCAAAGAAAATAGAATCGTTCTATTTAAGATAAATTCTCTGAACGATGTAATAATAGTAATAGTAATAGTAGTAGTAGTAGTAGTAGTAGTAGTAGTAGTAGTAGTAGTAATACTCACTCCAGGCACACGTTAACAAATACAAAGAATAAAGTCGGCCAGGATGCGAAACGTGCGCGTGGTTACATCCAGAAGCGCGCGACACTATCGAGAGGGAAGCGTAAAGACTCGTGAAAGCTTCCGGAGAGACAAATTGGCGTGAAAACGCATTTCGAGGGCAGAAACGGTCGGGGGGAGACGGGGACGGGGGTACCGGGGCTGGAGAAGAGAGGGAGAGGGGTGAGTTAACGGAGGGGGGCGGGATGAGTAAACTGGAGAAGGGCACGCTTATGGATGATGTTGGGGAAGAGTGTACACGTATGTATATATATATATATATATATATATATATATATATATATGTATGAAGAGAGAAAGAGACGAATACAGAGGCGTGTATGTATGTGTGTGAGAATGAGCGAGAGAGAGAGAGAGTGAGAGAGATGTAGAGATAGAGATAGAGATAGAGGGAGGGAGGAAGCTACACCAAGTCCATGGCCGTTGCTGGTAATGTCAAACATTTAGGTCGAACTCGGGGTGTTCGGTTAAATACACTCACTCGTCGATGTTCTATCATTCCACGCGATCGCTTGCGAAGAATAGCGTGATAATGAGAGGGATGTAATATATATATATATATATATATATATATATATGTATGTATTTTAGAGATGAGGTAACAAATACAGACGATTCCTAACTTCTTTTATATACTTTATTTCTCTTTACTTTTCCCTTTTTTTCTTTTATTTTTTTCTTTTCTTAACTGGTGTAATGAAAAAGAGGAAAAAAAGAAAAAAGAGAAGAGTGGACAAATAGAGTTGAATCAATTCGTCAATAAAGAAATAGATATGAAAATAGATGGGATAGAATGGTCAAATTTTTCGATGAAAATGAACGATAAAAAGATGATAGGACGAAGCGATGATCGTACTCGCGGATATAGTTCTTCTCTGTCCTTCGAAAAATTTTCTAATAAAAATCGAACGAATGAAAATAATGGGATTCGATAAAAAGGCGCAATGTTATGTTTAAGAGGGATACTCGATATTCTGAAATAGAGAACGAAAAGGTAGAAAACAAAGATGAAACAAATATGATTGATATTTATCGCGACGATTGCGAATTTCACGCGAACACGCGATAAATAAAAGTCACGGATAATAGATCAGACGTAAAGGAATAAGAAAAGAAAAGAAAAAAAAGAAAAAAGAAAAAAACAATGAAACAAAAAGAAAAGAAAGAAAGAAAGGAAGAGAAAAACTCAAAGGCACAAAAAAAGTTACAACGAAAAACAATCATTGACGAGAGAAAAATCAACGCGAATAATCTTAAAGGTTCTAAGATACAAAGAAGAATTATCTAATCTCTATATTTAAATAGAAATAAGAAAGAATAAAATAGGAAGTAGAAGATTGATCAAAACGGAAGTAGGATCTTTAACAGGAAGGATGACCGACCAAGCGAGCGAACGAGTCGAACGAGAAAGAGAAAAAGAGAGAAAAAGAGAGAGAAAGAGAAAGAGAGTGAGAGAGAGAGAGAGAGAGAGAGAAAGAGAGAGAGAAAGCGAGATAGAGAACGCGCGTTCGTTGGTCCGACCACGTCTACCTCTCGGCAGCCATTAGTCGCACCCTGGCAAATTGAGTGGCGCCTGCTAGATACGCGCCTGATTCCATTAAAGACATCAAACGGGCAAAAATTACATCAGCAGCCACCCTCCACTCTACCGTATTAACCTGCCATGCAGGCAGGCATCCTCGAACACGCGCGTTCGTAAGCGCGTACATTTGTTCTCTGTCTTCCTTCTATCCTCTTTCCTACTCGCTCTCTCTGTCTCTCTCTCTCATTCTCTCTCTCTCTCTCACACTCTCTTGCGAATTCATATCTCTCAGAGCACGCGCACAAAATTCATCCTATCTCTATCTCTATTTCTATCTCTATCTTTCTCTCTCTCTCGCTCTCTCTCTCTCTCTCTCTCTCTCTCTCTCTCTCTCTCTCTCTCTCTCTCTTTCATATCCTAGCTATCCCGAAACTAACGCGAAACCACGCTTAACGCGCCTGTAGAGGACGACAATTTTCTTCCTCCCCTCCCCTCTCCAGCACCTTCCTTTTTTATTTTTCCTTTTCGTTTCTTTTCAACAAAAAAAAAAAAAAAAAAAAGAAAAAAAAAAAAAAAAAAAAAAAAAAAAAAAGAAAAAAGAAGATAATACGGTATATATTACTTGGTGTGTAACGCAAGCATGTCAAAAGAGCGTTGAATAATCCTTTCCTAAAGTGGATATTCTACGAACGGACTATTTATCTCCGGAGAAAAGAAATCTATCGATCGATCGTTCAAGTAATATTTCTCGTTCATTCGAAATATCAAATATCAAATATCAAGAATCAAATCGATGATTATATCGAAACGACCGAATCAGATCGTGGATCTTCTTTAATACATAATAATAACCATGACAATTGTAACTTCGACGTGTGGATATTGACACGTTGCTTTTCAAAAGAGATAGAGACAGAGTAAGAGAGAAAGAGAAAAATAGAGAAAGGAAGAGAGAGAACGAGAGAGAGAGAGAGAGAGAGAGAGAGAAAGAGAGAGAGAGAGAAAGAGAGAAGGACCCGGAGAACGTTTTGATGCGATTTTTCATGCGGCCCGAAGCCGCCGTGCGGAGAAAGAGCCTGCCAAATTGAATTCTCTCGCGCTTTATTTGATCATATTTTGTATCGGCTTTTGACGCCACCCTTGGAAGGCACGCTTTTAAAATACATTACACGTTGCACCGACGGAGGGTGGCTGCCAACCTGCTTTCCCATTGCTCTTCGTCCCCCTACCCCGTTCATCCTCCTCTCTTCTCCTCTCCTCTCCTCCTCCATCACCTCCTCCTCCTCCTCCTCCTCTACTCTTCTCGACCGGTACCAAGCGCTACGCGATAAATATGCTACGTTTGAGCAATAATTTTCGCGGCTCCTCCATTAGTCCTACCTAACGATATTATTTTCACGTTCAACGTGATCTCTATCTTTCATAGATGCTTGCTAACTCGAATAGGAGATATGTACTTTGAAAGAGTTAGCACGAACCCATCGCGTTCGGAGTAGATAGTTACGCGTCCGTATGTGTGCGTGTATGTGTTATATATGTGGGGACTACTCTTCAATAATATCTTATCTATAAGTATACGCGACTACCCTTTTTTAACTTCCCAACAATAATCCTTCCTCGTGACTTTTTTTTACAAATCAATTAGCCTCTTTTTCGAGACACATTTTTTTTCCATCTTTTTTTCTTTTTTTTCCTTTTCATATCTAATAAAGCCAACATTCTTCGTCGAATTGTTTAAAATTACAAGTTTAAGAAACTTTCAACTTCACCCTGTATATATCAGACGACACTGAAAGTACGTAAGTACTATTATAATTATGATGCTCTTTGTTATTAATTATCAAATCAATGAAATATATTTACTTTACTTTTAGAAGTACCGAAATCTTTGATAAATTATATCCAATAAGAAAAAGATTTATAGAGAAAATAGAAAAAGAAAGGGGCGGGGGGGGGGGGGGAAATAAAGAAATAGGAAATACTCGTTCATATAATAAAACATACAGATACATAACATAATAATGGTAAATTTCGATACGAGTTCGAGAGAGACGAATATAAGTAGTGTAAGAAAAAGGTCGAACGAATAAAGAAGAAGAAGAAGAAGAAAAAGAAGAAGAAGAAGAAGAAGAAGAAGAAGTAGAAAAAGTAGTAGTAGTAGTAGTAGAAGTAGAAGAAGAAAAAAGAACGGGGAAATGGACCTTGCCTGATGCGACATGGCGTGAAAATAATATTTTATTCATACACCGTGTTCCAAGAGAAGAGAGAGAGAGAGAGAGAGAGAGAGAGAGAGAAACGACTTTCGTTGGCTGTTGCCTCGGGCAAAATAATACCTAGGGACCGGTCGTCGTTGTACAGATGTGCGAAAACGGAGGATTTGAACGAGAGGAAAGGAGGGAAACATACGGGAGGAGAAGGAGGAGAGGGAGAATAAGGAGGAGGATGGTCGAAGGCTCATTCAGTACTGGTTAGAGAACGTGGCATCTCTATTTTCCATGGAATTCGTCTGTACCTCTATCTATTTATATGTAGACATACATATATATATATATATATATATATATATATATATATATATATATATATATATACAATATATACATACGTGTATGTGTTTGTATACGTGCATACTTACGTATAAATGCTTATACCTTAGGTAACAAATACTGAGAAAGTGGAAGAAGCAGGAGACAGAGAGAGAGAGAGACAGATAGGGGAGATGAGAGAAAAAATGTTCTCGCTCGCATTTGTACACATTTGCATAACCCTACCCCTACCCTTACCCCTCGTTTTTCGTCGGACTAACGTGTCTCAAAATTCAAGTCCCTTTTTTTCGTTTTCCTTTTTTTTTTTTTTTTCCCCTAGAGAAATATCCATGTACTTACACAAGATATTCGTGTATGTTTTTATATTTATATTGATATAATGTTATCTAGGATTACGTTCGCTAGTAAGTACCTAGCTATCTACTTAACCACTTAAAAGTTTCTAAATATCAAATTTTACTTCCTTCTCTCGAGAATTGTTTTTTTTTCTTTTTCATTTTCTTTTTCTTTTTTTTTTTTTTTTTTTTTTTTAGAACTAATCATTACCATCAGATCGTCGAACTTTAGAAACTTTCGACGTATCATCCTGTATTGTCTAATTATGCATATCTTTTTTGTTTTACAATATTAAATTATTGTATCGTATCGCGTCGTATCGTATCAATAGGATATCTCGACATCTCGTTGAAGATAAATTTGTTCAATCAGTTTACACTCGGTTGATCATCCGTCAGCTAGTTTCCGTTTTCGATGAGATAGATTCTCACGTGACGTTAAAGAGAGAAGCAGAGAGAGAGAGAGAGAGGGAGAGAGAACGTTCTCTCTCCCTCTCTCTCTCTCTCTCTCTCTCTCTCTCTCTCTCTCTCTCTCTTTTTTTACCCTTGGCCAAATCAGAGACCATTCGACGAATAAACGTGACACAATGTGGCACACACAAATGGTCTTCGAGAGTCAACGATGTATCTCGTACGAGCGAGTCGATTGAATGCCGCCGGTGATCCGGCGAATCGCGAGCGGCCGCGACCCCTGCCCCCAACTCCCAAACCCCCGTACCCCGTAACCCGAGCCCAGAACCCCCGTTGTACACCGTGTACAACGCGAACAATGCGATCGCTCGAGCATGAGCATTTAATTGTTTCCGCTTCTGTTCGTCGCTGTTCGCCACCGCCGAGACATCCTCCTCATCCTCATCCTCATCCTCCTTCTTCAACCTTCCTCCTCTTTCAACCTCTTCTCTACCCCTCCATCCCCCCTCCTCCTCCTCCACACCCCTTCGCCCTCTTCGTTGTCGTTTTCCTTCCTCCCTGAGCATCCTCTAAGCACGTCTCTTCCTCGTTAGGGAGTTCATCTCGAAACGGAAGATGTCGATGCCGTAGAGCAACCCTTCGAATTCTACTTCTTCGTTCGTAAATCTACTATGTCAATGATTACATGTACATCATTAGAATTTATACATTTGTACAATAGTCAAGATATCGATATATATATGTATATATATTTATTTATTTATTTATTTATTTATTTATTTATTTATTTATTTATTTATTCATTTACATGTATGTGTGTATGTATATGTAAGTCGTGTTCCTGATTAATTCTGATACTTATATAGGTATACATATATATATTTCATAATACCAATCGATTTATTTAATTAATCTTATATGAGCTTAAATTTTTTATTTAATGTTTATAAAAAATAATATAACTTGAAGATTATCGTGCATCAATATTATAAAGTATTTAGCGTCGTATATTAATAATATTACTATCATATTAATATATTAATTATAGCTTTAACATTAAGTACTATAGTGTAGAATATTAAATGTAATATACATATCGTGAATTATACGTAGTATATTTAATACATTAATAACAGAATATTATAATATTGGATATTGTGTTAATATTAATATTATAATGTTACAATTACAGCATTAATACTCTTTCAATATTATAAATCATTAATAATAAATTATAGAAATTGTATTAACTATCGAACGTATCTATTAATCGAAATAATAATGAACGATTAAAAGAAAGAAATAGAAAGAAAAAAGAATAGAAGAAAAATAAAAAGCAAATGAAAATTAATCGAAAAAGTATGTCGAAACATAATAATCGTTTAGATAATCAAGCCCTCTTTAATTTTGTTATAATCATAAAACCTATATGTATACCTACATGCTTACGTATTATTCGATACGTTTCGTTCGAAAAATTTTTCGTACACGTGACGAGCGGCTTAATGCAAGGAAAAAGATCGGTATCACAATTTTTATAGGGAGCTCGCAGAACCTTGACGAATGGCGTTCGCTCGATCTATACGCTGATCAAGATTTCGATATTGTAGCCACGTGCTGTCACGCTCGAACGTGTATTGCACGCTTGCTCGACTAAATTCTACATCATGTACGTGCGAATCAATCTATATATATATATACACATATGTATACATAAATACATATATATATATATAAAAATATGTACATATATATATAATAATTATAAAGCGAACCTCGTTTAGACAAAAAATAAATATAATACTATATCGATTCTAATTTATACGATTCGATTAATCAGAACAAATAAGTGATATGAAAGATATATATAAATGAAATAAATAAAATCAATGTCAAAAATGTATTCCCCTTTACTAATCCAATATCAAACTCTGATTTAAAAGAAAAGATTTACATAAAAGAAACATATATATATATATATATAATTTCAATCCCTAAAAAAGAAGTCAAGTCATGGAAATATATAAAACACGAGAAGATAGAGCTCGATTAAATCAATGACAATGAAAAGATCTAATCTTCTTTAAGATATCCTCTTTCTCTCTCTCTCTCTCTCTCTTTCTAGATGGCTTCTTCTCACAAGAAAAAGAAAGAGAGAGAGAGAGAGAGAGAGAGAGAAAGAAAGAGTATGAGGGAGGATGAGAGAGAAAAAGAGAAAGATTTACTCTCGCGTGTGTGTACTACACGATATCCCTCAAATCCCATAGACTGTATATAACGCGTAATCCACCAGTCTATTCTATGCGACGTGCATAGGCTTCGTGTATCGAGAACCGGTAATATACGAACATAGTCCATAATGCGGATCGACGTATACACGAACACGCAACACGATGCACCCTCTCTATCTCTCACTCTCTCTCTCTCTCTCTCTCTCTATCTCTCTCTCTCTCTCTATCTCTCACTCTTTCTATCTCTGACTCTCTCCTCATCGACGACATAACCAGTAACATTGCTATCCCCATTCAATATTGTAGCTATATACTCTACTGATAGATATATGTATGTATATATATATATATACGTTGATGATGCGTCGCGTCAAAAGGAAGACCCAGCAGGACGAAAAGGATCGTTCGTCGTACTAGGTTTACACTCATACTCCCGCGATTTTCAATAGGCTAGGATCAACGTCCTTGGAGAATATCGAAAGGAATCGGAACGATTCGACAAATTCTAGACAAATCCGATAATCCGACTCGTTCTAATGAGAAAACTCTCTGACGGTCTCTCTTTCTCTCTCTCTTTCTTTCTCTCTCTCTCTCTCTCTCTCTTTCCCTCTCTCTCTCTCTTTTTCTCTTTCTTTCTTTCGTTCTTTTTTTCTTCTTATCAAAAATCATCATTTAGGTATGTCAGTTCGCGCTATCGTTGTATCGCTGTAATTAAAGATACATACATACATATAAGACGATTGAAGGAAAAAAAAAAAAAAGGATAAAACAACGAAATGCAAAAAAAAAAAGTAGTTAGTATCCATGTATTATAATTATTAATGCGTACGTGATATTTTTTCAAAAGAGAAATCTTTCATACCTACACAATTATCTTATTAAATTAATTCTCTTTTCACAATCGACGATAATTACGATGCTAAATTATAGCTTGTATTGAACGTTCAAAGATCTATGGAAAAATTTTACCCATCTCCAAAATGTTATTAATTAAATTAATTTATCATCTCTGGATATGTCTACAATAAAAAAAAAAAAAAAAAAAAAAAAAGAAAGAAAGAAAAAGAAAGAAAAAAAAAGAA
This sequence comes from Vespa mandarinia, assembly GCF_050613455.1. NCBI lineage: Eukaryota > Metazoa > Arthropoda > Insecta > Hymenoptera > Vespidae > Vespa > Vespa mandarinia. The sequence continues at coordinate 1,033,567 of NC_140825.1, read as the reverse complement.
AAAAAAGAAGAGAAAAAAAGAACAGAAAAAAAATCTTATTTTGTTCTTGTTTCCTATTCCTTTTTTCTTCCCTTTTTTTTTCTATTGAGATATAATTAGCTAGTTGTGTTGGAATGATCGTTAGATCTCCGTAAAAGATTTAATAGGAAATTTTAAAGAAACAGAGAGAAAGAGAGAAAGAGAGAGAGAGAGTAAAAGAGTGTGGACATCTGATGATGCTTATGGTTATTTGTAGAACGTTATTATTCTTTTTCTTCTATTTCGATGAGTATCTTTAAGCCGGTTTTATATAACGGACGTTTACATCGATATTGACTTGTACAGTATACGAGAAATAAAGAAAGAGAGAGAGAGAGAGAGAGAGAAAGAAAAAAATAGTGATAGAGAGACAGAAAGAGAGAGAGAGAGAGAGAGAGAGAGAGAAAGAGATAGAGTAACACATTCAGTTAACACACACTGGACGAAACAACATGGCCGCGGGTGGATCTCCATAACGAGCACGGTGACTTGCACATCCGACCCAGAACGCATTAGCCGTATTTGCATTTAATTGCCGGTTGTTTGTTTGACGTCCGCGCAAGCGAGCGAGCGAGCGAGCGAACGAACGAACGAACGAGCGAGCGAGTAAGCGAGTAAGCGGCGGAATTAGAAACGCGAGGGCATAGACCGACCGATCGTCATCGTCCCTGCTGAAGCATTTCGCTGCTTCTGATCGTGCTATCATCTTTCTAAAAATTGCATCTCGAATTCGATCTTATCTGCTCGAATTACTTCAAAAATTTTTCCTAATTCTTCTACTCTTATCCTTATCTTTATATCCTATTTTATTTCCCTTTCTGATCATTGATAAATATCGGTAGAGAAAGACAACAGAGGGCCGGGGCGGGGGGAAGAAAGAAGGAAGGGAACCAAAGAAAAAAGAAAGACGAGAAAAAAATAAACAGAGAGAGAGAGAGAGAGAGAGAAAGAGAGAAAGAAGAAGAAATGAGAATATAGAAAAAAAAATATATCGTTAAGGTATACACATACTATACTTCCAATTTTGAAATGGAAAGCTTCGAAAAAGAGGCACGTTCCCAAAGGTATCTCCGTATCGCTTGCTATTACGTGCTTGCACGTATTTCGTCGGACGGGTCTGACGGTATATAATATATACCTATACATACATACATATATATATATATATATATATACATATATATATATCGGTTATGTAGTATCCTTCCTAACTGAATCTCTTCTCTCGGAGGAACTCTTCTCCATCGTTCCCTTCCTCTTTGGCCATGTTACTTGAGACTTACTTCGCCTTCGTTTATCTCTCTCTCTCTCTCTCTCTCTCTCTCTCTTTCTCTCTCTCTTTCTCTCTTTCTCACTTCCGCCAGCCCCACCCGTCCCTTCGGGCAACCAATCCCGAGTAAAGTTTGTTACACAACTCGAGGAACTTTCGAAAATGGTCTGCCTCCGCCAAGTAAGCTGTTCTTGGCTCCCTCGTTAGCTAGACTTTCCGTCTTTGCCACGGGACTTTGCAGAAACCACAACGGGCACGATATCTACGTCTCGCTCTTGTAAAGTTCCCACTTTGAATATTCTTACATCGAAACCTGAACCGTAACAGTAATCGTAATAATAATCGTAATCGTAAACGTAATTACTACCGTGAATTGTTGTGGACTTGTGGACCGTGAACTTTGGACTTTAAATTGCCCTCCCTTCGGTTGATTTTCAATAATTTTATTCGAGTATTGACTTTCTTATTTTTTTGTTTTTTTTTCTTTTTCCGTCATTTTCAACGTATTGCGAATCGATTTTTTTTTTTTCTTTTTTTTTTTTTAAGACCATTATGCAAAGAAATCTTCGATTTTTTCTTACGTATCTATTAGAATAAAATCTATCTCTATATTGTAAATATCTTATCGTTCACGTTCGTATCCTGCATATATTTACTTGAATTTACTGGCGATGAATTTCTTTGACAAATTTTTGTATAACAAAATCCTACATGGTTTAAACGATTAACGATTAATCCTGCAATACATATATACAATTTTTAATCGATTCGTAATAAATATTTTTACTTGTTTCATGAATATCAAAATTATTAAGTAATAAAAATAATTCTTATGATTTATTCGACGATAACAATAATTATTTGCAATGCCATTTTGTTAATTAGGTTATATCGTTAATTATAGATACTATTATTTCAAAATATATTAAAGCGATTCGAAGAAATATAACAATTATCTGATTTATTGTCTTTACGGATATTATGTAATTAATTTCTAACCGCGTTACGAATTCTAATAATAAAATGAAACAAAAGAGACAATAAAATGAAATCTGTAAGAAACCTATACTCGAAAAGTCGCGAAAACCGTTACACTTCATTCGAATTCTACGTTACCGACTAATACGCGTAAAGCTTCTAGACAAGATGGAGGAATTAAATTACTCGATCGATAATTCGATAAAGTAGTATGTTACTTTATTGAGATGAAATATACAAAAAAAAAAACTATAAGTACGCTTGACGATATCGAGAAAAAAATTAATAACTTTTAAAAAGAATTATTTTTGTTAATGAAGACCGATATAAAAACGACCTTTTAATTTTTCTTTCAAATCGCTCGAAAAATGCTTAATTCTACTGGCGGGAAAAACGTGCACTTTCAAAATGATTTAGTAGGAAATTCATTGTTTTCAGATTGAGAACACTGTTTCTGATACTCGATGGTGGAAATGTAACGTTGATCAGTGTTTTTTCATGAGAAACGTTTCTAACAAAACTTTAATTTTTTTTTCGCAATCCACAAGAGAAGAAAGAAAATATGGAATATTCTGACTTTGAAGCTTATTATATGCGTGTGAAATAACATTGGAAGCGTTAGTATGGCTTTCTTTATACTTTTTAAGATATGTCTCGTACAACTTGAGAATAGGTGAGTTGTTTTAATCAACCTTCACGTATTCTGATTAACTTTTTCCTTATCGATGCATACATTATCATCTGAAATTTCTTATTTATTTTCATAACTCTATAATAAATCCATGCGCGATTAAATTTTTATTGAACATTCCTTTATGTTTTTGTATATACAACATACGTAGATTAATGTTTTTTTAACGAACATTTAATCCAATTGTAAAATGTATCTTTAATGTCTTTCAATGGATACCTAGTGTAAATGTTTTATTTATTAATTAACATTAATTTATTTTATTCTCTTATCATTTTCAGTTACTGAATTTAATATAATACTATTGTAGATATTAAGAGAAACAGTACATAAGATAAACATGGCAGTGCATAGACAAGAAAAAGATTACACGGTTGTAAATCTTATCCGTCAAAGGGAAATACAAGTATGATCATTGTTTTATAATATTTTATCCAATTTTTTTTATGACAGTCTCTCTGTAGATTAAATTCATCTTTATTCTTTATTTATGTGATATTATATATTATATAGGAATCCATAGCATATACGGTCTCTCAAAAATTACACGTTACTGAAGATTTGGTATTACGATTGGGATTAGAAAAAGAATTGAATGGTCATTCTGGTTGTGTTAATTGTTTAGAATGGGATGAAACTGGAAAGTACGTATTGTTTGTTTATTTTTCAATAGAATGAAATCAATTGTAAATTTAATGTTTTAATAATGAATAAAAATAAAATAAATAAAATTGTCTGTTCTAATAATAACAAACAATTTTAAATATGTTTTTAGAGTACTAGCTTCTGCCTCGGATGATACAAATATTATATTATGGGATCCATTTCGTTATGAAAAAAAGTTAGTTATTCATACTGGACACCGTGGAAATATATTTTCTGCAAAGGTATCTATATATTTATTATTTTATAAAAAATATCATTATGATTAGTGTTCTATAAAACCATTTCTTGATTCGTAACAGAAAACATGATACTTCCGCTTTATCAAGCTGAGCTAAGTTATGGCCTCATTATAATCTATATTTATTTTTAGTTCATGCCAAAGACAAATAATAATGTGTTGGTATCAGGGGCAGCTGATTGTAAAGTCCAAGTACACGATCTTAGTCTCACGGAACCGATCCTTGCATGCTATTGTCATCTAGGACGTGTTAAACGTATAGCTACAATAGGAAGTATACCTTCATTATTTTGGAGCGTGGCTGAAGATGGTTTGGTACTGCAGTATGATATACGTGTACCACATACATGTGAAAATAATGAGCCTAACGTACTTATAAACTTGGTAAATCATATGGGAAGATCCGCGGAAGGAAAATGTATCTCCATAAATCCTAAGAGACCAGAATTGGTAGCTATTGGGGCTAACGATGCTTACATAAGGATGTATGATCGCAGAATGATCAAACATTCTCAGGTTTTGAGTATTAAATAATTACTATCATTTTATATATTATTCCAATGGAATGAAAAAAAAAAAAAAAAAAAAAGAAAACATTTTCTATGTATTCCATAATATCTACAGGTTCCAATTGTTTTTCCTCACGTTGACTGGGACAGGAGACATCTTAGCTTCATTCGAAGCGGCGAAGGTGATCCGGAGGATAATGTACCATTGGGTTGTGCACAGTATTTTATCGCGGGTTCGTTCGTACGATCAGAGATAGCGTACGCGGCTCCTTTGTACTTACTCCTCCTTTTTGATGCCTGTTACATGATCTCTCTAACGGAGACTATTCTTTAACATTAAATAGGCCATCTGCACTCACGTCCGCGTGATGGTAATAGAAGCCTTACAGCAACATATTTGACCTTTAGTGCCGATGGGAATGAATTGCTAGTTAATATGGGCGGAGAACAGATTTATTTATATGATATCAACAATTCAAAGAATTCAAAAATATTTCAAAGTTATAATATTAAAAATATTTCAGGTAATTATACTCTTTTTTTTTATTTTTTTTTTATTTTTTTTTTATTTTTTTTTATTTTTTTTTTTTTTTTTTTTTTTTTTTTTTTTGATTGTGAATAATCTAATATAGGTCTCTCATGTCATTTATAAGTTCGTCAACAATTTTTATTTTTAACAGAGACGAATGAAAAAGATTCAAAATCAAAAAATGGTTGTATAGAAAATTGTGATGTTAATCTTGCTAATACAAATATCAGAACTCTGCCTCATCATGTCGAAGAATTAAAACGTCAGGTATATATTGGTACTATATCATAAGTGAATTTAATGTTATACATATTTATCTAATTATATTTTTATATTATAGGCTAATGAAGGTTTTGAACAACAAAAATATACTATAGCAATCAATTTATATAATAAAGCTATTAGTTACTGCCCCACAGCAGCTGTACTTTTTGCTAATAGAGCTGCAGCATTTATGAAACGCGCTTGGTAAATAAACAATTGTTAATAAACAATAATTTATATATTACTGTGGAAAGAAAAAATCTATATTGCTGTAAATAATATTTTTGAAGCTTTAAAATTTCCATAAACGCAATAACAATGTCATTTACAGGGATGGTGATACTTATGCTGCTTTACGTGATTGTCGGACGACTTTGCTTCTTGATCCACAACATGTAAAGGCACACTTTAGGTAAAAAAAAAAAAAAAAAAGAAAAAAGAAAAGTATTTGTATTATTCTTCCATTTCTGAGATCAAATTTTTTTTCTTTTTTTTTTTTTTTAGGTTAGCACGATGTTTGTTTGATCTAAATAGATCAGTTGAAGCTGAAAAAGTTATTAAAAATTTTTTATGCAAATTTCCTGAATATGCATCCAATTCTGCATGCAAAGCTTTGAAAATGGATATTAAAGAAGCTATTGATTCAGGTTTGTTTATACAATGACTTTTACTTAAAAAGATATAAATTTTGATTGTATATCAAATATTTGTATTCTTCAGGTAGGGACATTGATAGTTTCGAACAAGATCTTTCACGAATCTCAGGCTATGAGAAAGAATGGAGAAGCAATACTATAGATTATAAAATGAGATTTTGTGGTCATTGTAACACTACAACAGACATAAAAGAAGCTAATTTTTTTGGAAAGTATGTGAGAAAATTATTATCACTTATAATAATAAATATATATAATATATATATATATATATATATATATATATATATATATACATATTTAATAAATAATAATAAAAAAATTATATTAAATATTATTTAAGCAATGGACAATATATAGTTGCCGGATCGGACGATGGTTCCTTTTTTATTTGGGATCGGAATACAACAAATATTATACGTGTATTAAGAGGTGATGATAGAATTGTAAATTGTCTTCAGCCACATCCATCAACATGTCTATTGGCAACAAGTGGCATAGATCCAGTTATCAGATTATGGAGCCCACTACCAGAAGTAAATAATTCAATATTTCTTATATAACTGTTACAATTGGATTATATGATTTAAAAAAAAAAAAAAATGACTAATTTTTTTTATTGAAATAAATTCTAGGATGGCAGTATAAACGACAGGGAAATTAAAAATTTGGAAGATGCTGCATCTGCAAATCAAATACGTATGAATAGAGATCCATTTGAATTAATGCTGATTAATATGGGTTATAGATTTCCGGTTGAACAACCTGAAGAGAATGAACCTAATGAAGAAATTGATGATCAAAACGATCAACCGATTGTTCATCCGTTAAATTGTAGACCAAGCTAAGCCTTTGAGAAAAGAGAAATGAAACTAATGTCGATTATTTGATAAAATTTTTCTCATCAAAAACTATTGCACGCCTTATATTCGTAATATATCTTATTCCATTTTAATTAGATCCCATTTTTTAGTTACACCACACTTCTCTTTATTATTACCTTCTTTATGTTTGATATTAATTTAGATATTCTAAAACCCCGCACATCACATTCTACTCTCTGTTTAATCGAAAGATTCGTTTTCGAACGATAATAGAGAACAAAATGTACAGAAGAAGAAAATTAATATATGAATTTTTTGTTTCTGCAAATTGTATTTAATAAAATCTAATGTACTAGTTTTACTATTTGTAAGTTAATCTTACCTTTGTTATATATATATATATATATATACACAAGGATATATATACGTCATATATAATTTATATAAGAAAATATTCTCTTATCACAAACACTTAAAGTAATTAATTACGTCGAGGGTACAAGCTCCCATAAATTTTGTAAAGTACTTCCTTCTCTAGGATCTTCTATGGCCAATCCCAAGTAATTTGAAAAATTAGGTTTCCTTTGTGTCGAACCTCCTTCGAAAAAATAATAACCAATAACATCAGAAATATCACCCTGATTATCTTGTATTTCGTTGAAACGTTCTGGATGAATCTCTTCTTCCATCGGTCCCTGCAATTCGTACCTTTATACACTCGAAAAGAAAATATTTTATTTTATATCATCGTATAAAATAAACTTTACCTGATATTCAAAAGTATAATCTACGCCGAAGATCGGTGACTTCTTATACGCTGCTACTAATATATTAATTTCTTTGTGAAGAGTATGAAGTTTTTCTATTGGATTTATACGAAATCCTAAAATATATTCATTATTATCCTTGTCGCTTAATACCACTAATGTTGCTCCAAATTTAGAATTTCTAATTGTAACCTAAAAACGAATCATCCTTCATAAACAACGCGATACAGATACGCGTGACAAATAACATACAAAGTCATGAAATATGTATATACATAGAAACGTATAAATCATCGATTACTTACGCTAGCAATCGATAGATATGGCATTGATACATTAAATTGATTATTCATATCTGCAAACCATACGAGTCGAATATTTGTAACTATGAAAGTTCCGATATTTCCCTAAAATATTTATCGTCGATATTTGCGTTATTTTTATTTTCAAAAAAAAAAAAAAAAAAAAAAAAAAAAAAAAAAAAAAAAAATTAAAAAATTAAAAAATTCAATAAAAAAAAAACAAAGTTAACAATATGAAACCTGTTCAACAGATAAATTCCAAACATCCGGCAAACTTGTATGGACTTTTTCATGTGGCAACAGAGTCAATCTATTTTCATTGACAATACCACTTCTTAATTTGATTTCTCGATAAACTTTTGATGACGTATAAGCTCTATATATAGAAATTATTAATTCATTAATTTATTTTTTTTATTATTATTATTACTATTGTCATTATTAAATGAATTATTTTATGATCAAGAAAAAAAAAAAAAAAAGAATTCATACCTATATACACCAATAACTGAGGTATAATGCCTAGTACTTATTGAATTTAAATTTGTGAATATAAATTCGTATTGACTATTCCGAAAAGATGTTAAAATGTGTAAAGCTTGTGTTTGTCCACCTTTAACCTAAAATATATATATATATATATATATATGATAATTTTTCTAAACGTAATATTTAATATTTTTTATAAACCTAAACGAAGGATACTTACTGTGCTTACAGTTTTTGAATTTATTGTAACGAAAGTATTGAAACCGATGGCTGTGAAAATGACAAAAACTAATTAAATTCTTTTTCTTTTCTTTTTTTATAAAAAATTGATAGAAACCTAGAATTTATTATGTCGGTTCGAACATACTTAAATTAATTCTTGGTAAAGATATGGAATGCCATAATATTCGTAAATTCGTTACAATTAATCTTCCATTGTCGCCAGAATTTCCTTTCGTGTCTTCTATCATATCGAGTTTGTCTACCATAATTTCACCAACTCTTAATTGCATCTGACTAAATTTAAAATGACAAATAATCGATATAATTATTATACTATTAATTATTCTATACAAATTCGTTTTCACATTTTCTTTCATTTAATATCTCCAATTAAAAACTCAAATTAAAATATTATATATGAATATATATATATATATATATATATATATATATATATATATATATATACATACACATATATTTAGAATCAAAAACTTAAATAATTATATTCATAAGAAAAAAAAAAAAAAAAAAAAAAGAAAAAGAAAAATAAAGTGCCCAAAAAAAGAAAATATTTTTCAAACGTGCTACAGTTTTACGAAATTATTATTCTGATAAAATAATTACTTGTAAAATACATCGAATCTTATTTCTTTATCTTCCCACATTATGACGTATTTGATTAAAACCTGGAAAAGTTTTAATCGATAAACTTAATAAAATACTTCAAGTAAAGAACGTTATTCGTCAATACCTCAATGCTACAAACACAAATATATATATATATATATATATATATATACATATATATATATATAATATACGCACGATGTGTATCACAATGTTGCGTGGTTACGAAATGGCGCCAATTTTTAAATTTCGTAACATAAAAAACTCTACACATCTGTTAGACAAATACAAAGAAAATATTTCAAATCTTATATATACGCATACAGATAAGTTTAAAACTGAATAATTTTTTTTAAAGCTAAAATATGTTAATAAAGAAAATTATCATTAAAAATAACAAGTACGTATTTTTAAACAATTCTAAATATACAGCTATACACGTTATTCGCATATTAATCAATTAAATATATATGAATTAGTTTATAATATTATAACAGAATTATAATTAATTCATTAATAATACAATTCAATGTAATAATAAACTCAAAAAGATATACTCTTTAAATAATAAATAATATTGTTTCTTTAATCGCAGAATATTAGCAATTTTAATTTAAGATGAACCTTCAATTACCAAAATTTTATTTTCTATATTTACTATAGAAATGAAAAAGAATTTACAAAAGAAAAATATCACATATTTCTTAAAGCAATAATAAAAAAGCATTGTAATATATCATGTATATACATATGTGATCGTACACCGTGCGCGTATACACATTCAAGTAAATTCTAAATGAAATTTGTTCTATATAAGGAACTAATATGCATACAGACAATATTTGGCAATATCAATGGTAACATAAAATTTATCAATTCTATTAAATTAAAATATACTGAAAGCTAAGTTGACATCATTTATATTATTGTTGTTTTATCAAATCCTTGTTCTCAAATACCTTAAAAAAAGGTAGACTATTATTATTATAATTATAATTATAATTATTATTATTATTATTATTGTTGTTGTTGTTGTTGTTGTTGTTGTTGTTGTTATACTTATGAGAATTTGTACAATCGTGTATTTTTTTTTTCTTTTTCTTTCTTCTTTCTTTCATTTAAATGATATATAACGTTAATTCGTGTAAAGAAAGTATGATATTATGTCCAGTTAAATGTTCTTACTCACATACGTATGATTTCGACATCGTAACTATGTACTTATGTTATTAGTACTATGCTGCGTATCGGTATTTATGTCAGTTGATACAGAAAAACTATCACCGGGATTATTATTCTGTCCATTTTCAGCTGTATTATAACTAGAAAACGAACAAGCAGGTGCGCTTCTAGGTATTACTGCTGCTGCTTCAGGAAGAAGCGACGTACGTTCTGTTGCACTTCCCCATGCTTGTTGATAAGCACTGCGTCCTCTAATTCTGCGACTTAGGGATGATCCAACAACTCCTAAGTGTTCTTTAATATCGTTATGTACATCGGAAACATCCCACATCGCCCTACATAAAAATCCATATATATATAACTTCTATTTAATCCATTGATTAACTATACATTTATATAATTTTAATATAAATTTGATATAATTAATTATAATCGAGAATTGATACATACCTAAATGCGTCCCACCAAGCTTGACTCTGTGCTAAATTTACAAATGGTTTATACGTAAAACTGTAATGATGTGCTATCGCAGCTAAGAACATTTCAATACAAATTAAGAAATCTTGTAATTTGGAAGATATATTTCTTATAAGATGTGTGTTTTCCGTGTTAAATATACTTGATATTACGTTAAAGTATACCAACAAAGCGATTATAAATCCTTGACTGTAAGAAAAAGTGAATGGAATTAATGTGATTGCATAATTAATTCTCTTTCTTTCTTTCTTTCTTTTGTCATTGTAAAAGATTTAGCATGAGAAAACTTACAAAAACGAAAAGAAAACGACTGCTTTAATACACAAAAACTTCCCAATTGGTTTCATTGGTTTTAGAGCTTCCGAATTAGCACGATAGAAAAGAACTAAGCAATACATTGCAATAAATTGGGACAAATTATTTAGAGCGATCATGTATGGAAAAGCAATATCTGCTCTAAATTCTCCTTCTCCATATACTCCATTTAATTCGCATATACTAGAAAGATATAATAATATAAAATATATATATATATATATATGAGAAATTATATGAACTGTTTTATGACAATGCGAGCTATTTATATAGAAAAATATCATTGTTATATTAATTTAATAATACTTACAAAGATACTAAAGTTGATATAGGCCTAACTGCTGTGTATTGTAAAATACCGTGTTTGCACATATGTACAAATTCTCGTCCCATTTCCCAATCAGGAAGACAGCATAAAGGAAACATATGATGTACCTGAGGAGACATCTCCAATCTGTGTTCTAATTGATGATCTGCATTTAGATAGGCCAACAGATACATCATGAAATTATATATCACGTATGCCTCGTAACACTCTCTTATACTATCGACGTATATACTGCCTTCAGGATATACAAGTCCCAACCACTATAACGTCAATCGAATAAATCATAAAAATAATATATAATACATATAATTTCAAGATTATTTTAGAATATACTCACAGCATTTACCGCATAAATAGGTACCATCCATAATATTCTAAACAAAATGATAATATTTGTTAAATAATTATAATATAAAAAAGATATATGTATATATATATATACACATACACAAAATAACATAATATACCTAATGATATATTTTTGTAACCTAGGTTGAGTGTAATATATCATATGTTGGACGATTTCGTAAAAAGCGATAGGCAATGCCAATAATACAAACGCTCCACCCACCAATGCACCTTGTTTTTGTTTATTTAAATCATCCTTAATAGAATTAGCTATTAAAAGCGGTACTAATATAACAATTAAGAGAGCATACAAGCAAGTCAAAACTGGTAATATCCATAATCTCCATCGTCTACAGATTGAAGCCATTGCTTTTATATGATGTACAGTATTTCACATATTTTTGTAACTTATACGCTTTCATACTGAAAATAATAAATGCGGCTATATTGCAAACTATTATAAATCATTATTTGAGCAAATATAAAATGAGTATAATATATGTCTACCGATTTTATCGCTCAACTGATAAGACGTTATTTACTTTCATAAAAATCATATAACGGGACATTAACAGCATTCATCGTTAAAAAATAAAAGTATATTGAAATAATATAAACGCTTTAGTCACCACAATATCGTTAATAAAATTGTGAATAAATAAAAACACTAGGAGAAATCGGTAAACAATGACAGCTTAATGTCAATCAATTTAACCTCTTCTTTCGAACAACGTTAATCAATTCGCATTGATATTATCTCTTCTTCAAAATTCATTGGATTTATCTATACGACATAAATCTTCTAAAAATACAATGTGTTTATCAAAATATATATTATTTATAAAGCAACAATTCCACCATCGCAAACGTATATTTTATGGATCGGATAAAAACTAACATAATTAACTTCAACTTAGTACGTCCCTGTGACACTGACATCGATAGTACAAATATCGAGAGAAAAAATCCACCAATCATGATGTACCTTTTTCTAACAGAACTTTTAGACCTTCAAATCAATTATCAAATAATTATTTGAAGTAATAATATATCTATTATTGATTGTCGAAAAATTTCTACATAGAAAAATAAATATAAATATTTAACTAATTATTCGATCAAGTTCGATTTATTTTTTATCCTTTCATTAAAAAAGCGACATTTCTATGATCTGACCTTGATGTAAATGTTCTCTATATAAATAAAATAATATGTTTATTTATTTAATCTTATTAAGAAATATTAACGAATGATACGTCTATGTATCTGTATATAATGAATTTCCAAACATAAAAGTAATGATATAAAATTTTGAGATTCTGATTGGTCAGTATTAGCGAAGATATAAGAATTGGCCAATCAAGATTCAGCATAATGAATCTATTCTTAATATGTTACTCTTTTCTACATTTAAATTCAACTTTTTTCACTGCAGATATTTATATCCATGTAAACAATTTTTATACTTTATTAAATTACATAAAAAAAAAAAAAGAAAAAAACAATGATTTTGTATCTATGTACATTACATTAATGTTATATTCTATACAATAATTATATAGCATGGTTTATTTCATTGGCTCATCCGAAGATGGTACAGTAGTTGCGTTTTCATTGGTTTGCGGAAGTTTGTTCAATTTAACTAACATCTTTTCTTCCTTTAATTTCTTTTTAGCCTCTTTCAATTTCTTTTTCTCTTCCTTCTCTTTTTCTGCCATTGCTGCTTTAAATTTCTCATCATGTATAGGTACATCAAATCCAAGCTGATACCTAACTTCTTCTATTAAACGTTCTTTATGTTTCTTTGCTTCTAATATATCTGCTTCTTTCTTGGCAAGTCTTGTATTCAAATCGTTTATCCATT
>NC_140825.1:967500-1005000 GCF_050613455.1 Vespa mandarinia | reverse complement strand
ATATTAACTTTTAAATTAAAAATTACAATATCTTGTAATAACTTTAGAATTAAAATAATAATCGTTATAATACATCTTAATACTTCCTTTTTTTTTTTTTTTTTTTTTTTTTTGATTAATAAATATTATATTTAAAATCAAAATTAAGCTAAAAATACTTCGAATTATAATAATAATAATAATTAGAATATCTTAATATTTTAAGATATATTATTGTGAATTATTGGATTGATATTCTCAAAATTTAGCAATAAGCATTAAAATTGATCGAATTCAAAAAAAAAAAAAAAAAATAAAAAAGAAAAAAAGGATTATTAATTTTTCGAGTAAAACTGAATACAAACAAGTTGTAATGTACTCTCAATTCGGTTTGTAATCACGTTTCTCTTATTTCATCGTAATGCAATTACGATAGATACGAAGCAAAATGTAGTCAACTTCTAAATGCAATTATCAACGATTATTAGTTATTATTATCACAGCTCTTGGGTATATATTTTCAATATGACGAATTCGTGGATACATTAGTCTCTCTCTCTTTTTTTTTGGTTCCTTCTTTTCCGTTTTATCGTTAAGAAAAAAAAAAAAAAAGAAAAAATAAGAAAAAGAAAGAACACATACATACATACAAAGAAAATAAATATACCGGTGGCCTCGTTTATCAATTATCTTTAACCTTTTAACAGTGATATATATTTTTCTCTTCTCGCTTAAAAAAAAAATTCACTTCACACACAAGCACTTCCAGAAATCTCACGAATTTTTTAATCGAAACGAAGTAGAAAAATATCTTTTATCTATACAATGAGGGTAGATAATTCTAATCGCAAGAAAACTTTTTTTTAACCCTTCAAAAAAAAAAAAAGAAAAAAAGAAAAAAAAAGGAAAAAGAAAAAAGAAGAATTGTTATGATAAACCATTTATCCATAAATGCATTGGCATTACAACCAAGAATGGCCCTTAGCCCTCTTCTTCAGACGTTTGTGTCGGCGATATCTTTATTTAATCACTTTGGCTTTTCTTCTTGAAGTTTCCGTAAAAAGTAGATTTTTATGAGTTTGAGTTGCCAGCCCCAACATACTTGAAACCCCTATTAGGCGCTTTTTACGACAAAAACAGAGGATACTGTGGATATATTCTATCCTCTACCCACAGGAGAACTATGATGATAAACCAATTGATATAACCAAATCAAAATCTTAAAAAAAAATGAAAAGGGAAAAAAAATAAAATCCACTCTGTGATAAACCAGCCGATAAAGAGAAAATCCAAACTTTTCGCAAATTAATACTAATAAAGAGAATGAGTTAAAAGTTCCTAAGTGATTTAAAAGATTAATTACACTCTTTCTTCATATACGTTTCAGATTAATTTTTATTTTATTGTAGACTATAAAACGAAAAACATAATTAAAAGCCTGAAGAGGGTGGCGAAAAAGTATAATCGATTTTTAAAATCACTTAAAGGACGTTTTGATTCACTCCTGTATTAATACAAAACTAATGCAGAATCCTTTTTCAATAAAACGTAAAAGAAATAAAAAAAAGAAAAAATATGGGAACAGTCAAAGAGTATGTCGGTAATATCAACATCGTACAGCTATCGTTCTTTTTCTCTTTTTTTTTTCCCTCACCCTCTCTCAACTTCTCTTTCTCTCTCTCTCTCTCTCTCTCTTTTTTTTTGTTTCAAAGTACCTTTGACACGAAGAGTCCATTTGAAAAATTCCAAAAACTAATCGTCAAAGAATCCCTCTTTCTCTCTCTCTTTTTTTTTTTCGGATATAGCCGCTGGTGCATAAGACTCGTTCGGACACAGAACTTCGAGCTTCTGGTATTTCTTTGACCTCGTATCCAGTGCTCGTTTTGATCGTAGAGCTAACATTCTCGTTTCTTCCCTCTTGTCGGCACCATTTTTTTGTCCCTCTCCCCCTTTAAAATGATCATACCGAATATACGTACGTATGTATGTATGTATATGCATGCATATATACATATATATATATATATATATATATATATATATATATATATGTATACACACGTATGGATATAAACGTGAAAGCACGCAATATAGTCTTGTTTTTGGGTTACGAATAAACGTTCTAACATATTCTCGATTTTCCTTTTCCCTATTTCTATTTCTATTTCTATTTCTGTTTCTCTTTCTATTTGTCTAATCGATTTTTCGCAAAAATTAATAGATCGTATGGATTACACTATGAAATGGATCCTTGTCTCATACTTTGACGTATATTATTTCGAAGAAAAAAAAAATAATAATAAAGAACAATGTAAATATCTTATTAAATGAAATTTTTTTTCCTTTATTAAAATTCAAAAACAATTATCTATATAATTAATAATGTTGTTAAGCAGTCATTTTTTAACAATTGGTATAATGAAACGAAAAACATCCTAAATTCACGTTTCCTCGTCAACAATGTATTTTAATCGACAGCTGATCGATATTCAACATCCATACTATTCGAATGCACAGTTAGAGCCTAATCTCGATGTCTCCCTCGTTAGCGAGTCCTTATTCGTGAATTTAGAAAGTATTGTAAGTGTGTGGGAGAGAGAGAGAGAGAACGAACTCGTTACTACTATTCCGATGAGAACGAAAGCAATTCGCAGCAATCAACGCTGCTATTTATTCGTTATGTAATATTTAGATCGAGAGAGATAGTCGGTGATTAAGAATAATAAGTATGACGAAAATAAGAGATAGGGAGTTTGAGATAAAGAGAAAGAGAGAGAGAGAGAGAGAGAGAAATAAAGAAACTCCAATTAAAAGTGAAATATGTATGTAAATGACGATTTCGAAGAAAAATATTATTCATTCTTGACCATTTATTGATGAATATTATGTATGCATATAGAAAAGTTGTTTAAAGTTTTTCTCGATGATAGTATGTATATATAGAAAATGAGTATATGTATGTATGTATGTATGTATGTGTATGGTTATATACAATAACGAGTTGGAATATCGAATTCTTTTTTGTTCTTATTTTTCTCCATCGTCGTAGTCATGAATAATTGATGTGCGAATGAATAACAAAGTAGTACTTTCGTTGCCATGATCCGGAAGACCGCAACTGTGGCCCGCGATAGTGGTAGTGGTGATGGTTGCGGTTGTTACTTCACGAATTTATCGATAAGAATACCTCGAAAGAGGTTACAAACGATACTTTTCTCCGATATCGTTTTCTTAGAAATTTAAATCATATATTATATACAACGTATTTAAAAGAGACAGAGAGAGAGAGAGAGAGAGAGAGAGAGAAAGAAAGACAGATAACATATTCAATATACAAATATACAGCGTACACATATGTATTATATATGACTAAACTATACGACATATTTTGTGTTACGATTTTTATTTATATATAGATAAAAAAAAAAAAAAAAAAAAAAAAGAAAAAAGAAAAAGAAAAAAACATTGCTTTCGTCAGTCGACGTGAATTAAACAAGGATGAAGGATAACGCAATAGAAGTTTTAAACGAAACATAATAAAAATAAAGAAATGCAAGAGAGTAATGCAATAGTGTATGAGAAAAAGAGAGAGAAAAAGAGAGAAAGAAAAAAAGAATAGATAGATAGTCGAATAAAGGGTATAATACAAAAGTGCTCTCTCGACGACGGCAAGGCAAATAATGCATCGTCCGATATATGTACATAGACTCGACAGAGAGACTTTGTTGATGAGGTGAAGAAGGGGTGGAGGCAGAACGGAGGCAGTCGTCATATCCAAGTAGGGGACGTTGCTCCTATATTCAGATATACGTATACCATTTTGTGTCCGCCTCTCTCTCTCTCTCCCTCTCTCTCTCTCTCTCGTAAATATACTCAAAGCGGAGACTTCGACGTCCGCCGATAAGTTTATCCGCATTGGAGAAGGGAGAGTAATATATTTAGTTTGTTCGATGCATTGAAGATCCGTTCGATATATATATATATGCGTGTATATACATAAGTACATGTACATACTTATTTATGCATATATGTACGTATAAACGAACGGAAGAAAGAGAATCAGAGTAATTTGAAATTTCATCGTAGCAGAGAGAGAGAGAGAGAGAGAGAGAGAGAGAGAGAGAGAGAGAGAGAGAGAGAGAGAGAGAGAGAGAGAGAGAGAAAGAGAGAGAGAGAAAGAGAGAGAGAGAGAGAGAGATAGGGAGAGGGGGGAGGGGAGGAGGGAGAAGAGAGAAGAAAAACAAAGAGATTTGGAAAAAACATTGATAAGCCAGAAATTCGATCTGTATGTAGTTTTCGTTTTTTTCTTTTCCCTTTTTTTTTTCTCTAATATTTCAATCCGTAAATCCATTCGTATCTCATTCTTCCCCTATTCCATATTGGTATGATACAACAAATGTCTTCTTCTCTCGGATATATTTCATTTCGTTAACAGATCGATAGATCGATGTAGTTTTTCGATTTTCCTTAATATTAAGAAATTCTTTTGAAATAAACAAGAAAGGAAAAAAGCTTGAATTCATTCTTATTCTGCTTTCTTTTTCTTTTTATTTATTTTTTCTTTTTTTATTTTTTTTCTTTCTTTCTTTCTTTCTTTCTACGATCATATCGATAAGCTCACGCTCTTTGGATTATATGCATACGTCAAAGATGATTTCTGATTCGTTTTTAGTCAAAATTTGATACAAAAACAAACGTTTGTTCGTTGTTTGAAGTTCGTTTGTTTGTATTCTTTTGCGATAATATTCTTGCTAATAATTTCAATCAAATCTATTGAAAAAAGATAAAGAGAGAAAAAGTGAGAGAGAGAGAAAGGGAGAGAAAGAAATTATTAGATTGTCCGGAAAGTTCGTACCGATTTTGTCATTACGTTACACTACCACAAATCGGCACGAACTTTCTGGACAACCCAATATAATGACATTTGACAGAGACGACCAAAGCAACTTTGCAAATTCGATCAACGAGTTTGTCTATAATTTATCTATATATGCATGTGAAATGTCCTTTCCGTCGATCATGTCATTTCTCTTCTCTGACATGAAAGGCGTCTCCGACTATTCTCTCAAGTTTGAAAGTTTCGATTTCTCTCTCTCTCTCTCACTCTCTCTTTCTCTCTCTGTCTCTCTCTCACTCTCTCACTCTCTCTTTCTCTCTCTCTCTCTCTCTCTTTCTCTCTTTCTCTCTCTCTTTCTCTCTCTCTCTTTCTCTCTCTCTCTCTCGATTTTAAGTTAACATATAATAAAAATGAAAACTTTCGAGTGATATCACGAAGCTTACGTAAAATATTTTTTTATCTCGTGATATAGCGTAATCATATTTACATATTTCATAAGCTATTGGTTGTTTTTATTTACTTTTAATCAAAGTATTTAATTCTAAGTAACATTGAAAAAAAAAGAAGAAAAAAAAAAAGAAAAAAAAAGATAGAGAAATAGTACTAATAACATTATTTCTTATTATTAGTTAGAATATATTAGTGGTATTAGCAAGGTGACATTTCTTTTTATTCACTGTTATAATAATAATAATGATAATAATAATAATAATAATAATAATAATAATAATAATAATAAAAATAATAATAATAATAATAATATTATATAGTTATATATATTTATATATATTTTTCTTCTAAAAAATAAATATATAGCAGGATTATTATATAGCAATATTTATTTTATTTATACATACATATTTTTATTGTTGTTCTCTTCTGTGATTTTGACCAAACAAAAAAAAAAAGAAATAAAAAAGATATATTATAGTTGAAAGAAATTTGTACATTCGAGGATTTATTCGGCGATTCTGCATCGTCCTATTTCGTCGAACCGGCGTAGCGCACAAGCATATTTATTTACTCTATATATATATATATATATATATATATATATATATATATATAGAGTAATATATATATACATATAGAGTAATATATATATAGAGTAATATATATATATACATATATCTCGACAAGAGAGCGATAACATTTGCGCGAGCAAACAAATCAATTCGGTCAACTTCGAAACGGAATCGAATATAGGCTGAAACGTCGTTCTTCATTGGCTAGGATGTTGCGTGTCAATTCTCGATAAATCGAATATCGAATTTGAAGAGTCAATTCTAACGAATCGACGAATACTACTCGATCGTCAATAGTATGCTATTTTTTGCTTACTTAGAATTCTATGAAATACATATGTTTCCTGTCGAGTATACGTTTTGAATGAATAAGTAAATAAATAAATACATAAATAGAATTCTTGCGAGCAATTTGCTTCCGAATGTTCATTTGTGTATTAACATTAATATCAAATATAATTTTAATTTAAAATGCATCAACTCAAATTATACTAATAATTAAAATAAATTATAATTTGATAATAATTTTAATTACAGTAATTTGTATCAAGATTATATAAAAAAAAAAAGAAAAGGTTCATAATATATATATAATATATATATATATATATATATATATATATATATATATAATAATATATATATATATAAAAAAATTTCGGTTTACTTGATTCATGATTATTGGATCACCATATATATCGCATTCCATTGAAACCGTAAAAATTTTAGTGAATTTTTTTTTCCTATTTTTTTTTTCTCCGTCTAAAAATGATACTTCGTTTACGCAAATCGAATTTTCGCAGGTATAAACATTATCTTTTCGTTTTATTATTCTTCGAACCTTTGTAAACTAATCCCGTAACACACACACACACACACACACACACACACACACACATCACACATCACACATACAGACACACGCGCGCGCGCGGGGGACGAATACACACACATATATGCACACAAGATCGTTGCGGTCCAGGAGAGAATCTTTTAAAAATAGACTTCCGACTGTACTCACTAGAGAGCTTCTCTAATTAAACAGAATTTTCCTTCGTAGCACGTCCGTCTATGAATCCCATGTTCCCTGTTAAATATTTATCTATGTACGTGAGCCTACTACGATCGTTCTATCTTTCTTTTGATAAAATCTCGAACCGAATGAACATTTTCTTTTTTTTTCCCTTAGAATTTCTAATGTCCTTCTATTCGAATAAAAATATTCTCGACAACACGATACCAGTTGACTTATACATATGAATAGATTTTTATTCCTTCCCATAACATATTTGACAATGAACATCTTTCTGTAGAATATTTTTACGCGCACGTGAGCCTACGATCTTTCGACATTTCTTTCGATAAGATTTTAGATAAGAAAAAGAAAAGATATAAAGAAAAGAAAAAGAAAAAGAAAAGAAAAGAAATGAAAAGAAAAGAAAAGAGAAGAAAAGAAAAGTTTCTAAGAATTTCTAACAAATTTTTGTTTCTCTTCGAGAATAAAATGTGAAAGGTGAATCTTAGAATTTTATAATGTCTTTCTCTTCGAGTAAGAAATATTCCAAACTCAAACACGAAACTTAATAAAATTATACATATGGATTTTTCTAAAAAGATTCCTACTATCATCGATCTAACGATCTAAAACTGGAATTTAAAAGGAAAAAAGATTATCTCGTTTTGGAAATTTTCTAATACTTGTTTCTACACACACACACACACATACAATCTCTGTTTCTACATAGTCGAAAATACAATATTCATGTGACCCGAAAATAAAAGGGACTGTTACATTTTCATAGGAATGAAAATTATTGATGTCTCAGCCGGTTATGCTTCATTTGTAATACAAAGAGAAGAAAGACAAAGATATAAAATATATATATATATATATATATATATATATATATATCATTTTGTTTTGATAAAGGAATAGAGAGGAATAGAAAAAGAAACAGAAAAAAGATTCGATCTTTATCGAAGAAATAAATAAATGAATGCATAAATAAATAAAGATGACGTATATCTATGTGAAAGAAAAGATCTCATATTTTCTTTTTTTTTTTTTTTTTTTTTTTTTGAAGTCACAAAAATTTGATCTTTACCGAATAAATAAATAAATAAATAAAAGATGACGTACATATACATAGCAAAAAAAAAATATATATTTTTCTTCAAAGAAAGATCTTCTTCAAAGGTTTTTTCTTTGAAACTCTCCTAGATAAACAAAAGTCTGTTAAGGACGAGCTTGAGTTACAGAAAAAAGAAAGAAAAAAAGAAAAAGAAGAAGGAAAAAAAAACAAAACGTAGAAAAGATCGAAACACGTGCATGGCAGACAAACGATCATGCCAACACGTGAGACTAACTTTTTGGTTGGTGTTCCTTTACATGAAAAGATCAACGTTATCCTAAATCTTTATGATCCTTCGAAAAGATTATTATTTCAGAAGATAGCATGTATTTCAGCCACATTATAATCTCTTTCTATTTTATCTCTTTTTCTCTCTCAAAAAAAAAAAAGAAAGAAAGAAAAGAAAAGAATTCTTGAACCTTGAAACATAATTTATAAAACTTATCATCCTATTTTTCTAATAAATGTTAAATTGTTTTTATCATTATCGTATTTTAAATTATCGTATTCTCTCTCTCTCTCTTTCTCTCTTTCTCTCTTCTATCTTTATACATATAGAGATCTTAAAAAAAAAAAAAAAAAAAGTTACGAAGCATGAAAAAGCATAGCTCATAAAAATCGTCGTAAATATATGATGAAATAAAACTTCCTAGATGATCCTTAAAAATCAATTACATTCTTTTTCCAGAGATTTTAGGCCAATTTATTTTTGTTTTCTTTTCAGATTGTAAAATTACGCGCAAGCTCAACTGAAAGCT
Source organism: Vespa mandarinia (assembly GCF_050613455.1). NCBI lineage: Eukaryota > Metazoa > Arthropoda > Insecta > Hymenoptera > Vespidae > Vespa > Vespa mandarinia. The sequence goes on along the minus strand of NC_140825.1, from coordinate 996,269 downwards.
TACAAACATTCTCGAAAGAGAGAGTATTTTTAATTAATTTTTAAAATCAGTTAGGAACTTTTGGCTAACTAAATCCCTGTTCCTTCTTCACCTATGTACCTTTAACTCGTTAATTTGTTTTTAAATCAAATATTGTTGGTTTTTTATTACCCTGTAAATAAAAAAATACTACTAAAATACTACTACTACTACTACTACTATTACTACTACTACTATTACTACTACTATTACTACTACTATTACTACTACTATCGCCATCACTTTTTTTCTCTCTCGTTTTAAAAGAAATTTTGAAACTATTATCAAAAGTTACAATGTAATGGAACCTCGGTGATATACCATGTCCTCTTATCTCTCTTGCACTCTCTCCCTCTCTCTCCCTCTCTCTCTCTCTCTCTCTCTCTCTCTCTCTCTCTCTCTCTCTCTCTCTCTCTCTTTCTCTGCTGATAAAAGAGAAAAAGCTCGCTAATCGGTCCGAGTTAATCGCTCCAACTGTAACGGAAATGCGAGAACGATTACGACGAGCTCTGCTACGAATCGAGAACAACGAGGTCGAACGAACATACTCTCTCTTTCTCACTGTCATACATATATACGTACAGTACATAGAGTACATACGTCAGACTCCCAACATAGAAACGTATAATTGTTTCATTCATTGTACTGAGTTATCTTGATCTCTCTCTCTCTCTTTCTTTCTATTGAAAGAAGAAACTAATTGTTGGTTTTAATTGTTTCATTTCACGCTCTCTCACGTTCTCTTTCTCTTTCTCTCTCTCTCTCTCTCTCTCTCTCTATCTATCTCTCTATCCTCTATCTTTTTTCTTTTTCTCTTCCCAATGAACGAAATGAATCTTAACGAGACGCGAATCGTTTGCCAAAAAGTAACGATGAAAATTTTAATAACCGTTGGCGCGTTAACGAACGCCAGCTGCACTTCTACGAATCCTTTACGAGCCTTAGCGAAGGAGTTTTGCAGTGATTGCATTCTTAAGAAGAGGAAGAGAATGCAAAAGAGAGAAAGGGAGATGGTTGAAGAATGCGAACGTTGTAAAGAAGAAGAAGAAGAAGAAGAAGAAGAAGAGAAGAAGAAGAATGAGAAGGGTGTGGAAGGTTGTTAAATGAAAAGGAAGAAGAAAGAAACAACGAATGGAATGAAGAGCGAGAAAGAGAAAGAGAAAGAGAGGAGAGAAAGAGAAATAAGAAGAATGGGCCACGAATATTAACTCGAAACAAACGACGATAACGAGACGAAAGTAGCGAAAGTAAAGTACTTTGAAGACTTTTAAAGTATGGAAAAGGGTACTGCCTTGAAAATGGTCGGAGTCCTTTTTCTCTCTATTTTGTTCCTTTCCTTTTCTTTTCCTTTTCTTTTTCTTTTTTCTTTTTTTTTTTTTTATTTTTTATATTTTCGAGTAAAATACGCGAATCTCTCGCGATATTAGATCTCAACGTGCTTTTATTTCTGGTATTTTCGTGAATGTAGATAAAAGATAAAGAATGAATGAATAAAGAAAAACAAAGAGAATAAGAGCGAGAGAGAGAGAGAGAGAGAGAGAGAGAGAGACAAAAGAAAAATTAAATGAAACAAAAAAGGAAGAAAGAAACGGGGTCAGAAACTTCGAATTTACAAAGTAATTTTTATACGATTTTTTTTTTTAACCTTCCCCTCTTTCGTGACTCGTTACTGGACCCCAATTTCGAAGTTCTTATCAGTAACTAAAATGAATGGGGTTACCTTAATAAAAACAAATGAAAAAACCAGGGGCTTTTTTTTTCTTTCGTCGTTTGTTGCACGAGCAGAGCACAGCACGTAGCGTAGCGTTCTCATTTTCTAGCAAGTCCGGTTGGCTAAAAATGTGGGTTAAAGTGCAAAAGGCTAGGGACTAATTTATTCTTGTGAAACGTTACCGGAGAACGTGATAGTACCCTTTTTTTTATGTCCATTGGTTTACCTATATATATATATATGTGTGTATGTATGTACATATATATATATATATATATATATAGAAATATTAGTAATATATAAAAAACCATGGAAGATATATATATATATATATATATATATATATATAAACGTGACGTGTTTCGGTAAAAAAGAGTTAAGCTGTGAAAAATATCGATTTTGTCTTTTTCATGTTTTCTCTCTCTCTCTCTCTCTCTTTTTTTTTTCTTTTTATAGAAAAGAATATGCTCTTATCAATGGGACCAACGCCAATCTTCTAGAATAATAATTCACTTCAAGATTCACTGTTAAAATAGTGTATTGATAATAAAATTCCACTGTGGAGTCCATAACTTTAAACCCGTCTATATCTCGTACGTCAGTTTCTTTTTAACAGAGCTTTTCGCATATGTATAGATAGAGAGTATTAGGTATTAGCAATATGTACGTGTGTATGTGTGTGTATGAATAAAACGAAATGACGAATTAATCGATGGAAGTTTCAGTTTATCGGGGCAAACGAGAGCGATTTCGCAGAAAAATCAGGTCAAAGTTATCGATGCACCGTTTTTTTTTTTTCTTTTTTCGAATGAACATACAAAGAATAGAGGATGGAAGAGATACAAAAGTGCAAAGATACTACGAGTAGTATCGATGTTACTGAACGTTTGATTGAACATCTTTACCAATGAACATTACGAATGTATGGTAATAAAATTATTTGAATAGCTAATGACTACATTTTATCGTGGACATTTTTATCGATTAAATCAATTAAAAAAGAAAAAAACATTCGGATTAATTAAATGAAATTATAATTAATAAATTATTTACAATATTGTGTTATCAATTAGAATGGTCAGAAAGAAATGATTAAATTAAATTAAAATGAAATTCCAATTGATAATTTTGCCAGGATAAATCTTCTCGATTAGACTGAAAAAATAAGATCCTTTTATTACAAGTATTCTATATGTAAAGTAGTACGGAATCACTATTGTTAGCCTGATCTGTTAACCCTGTTAGCCAAATACAAGAACATCGACCTATGACATAGTTCGTCTAGCGTATATAATGTATGTACTCTAAACAAAAAACAAGAACAAAAAATAAATAAATAAATAAATAAATAAACAAAACAAAATATTTCAATTTATCGAAATGATCATCGAGAAAAAAAAGAATGGATTTCGTCTCCTATGCTTTTTTTTTTTTTTTTTTTACCTAAAATTAAAATACAGGTTGATCCAAAAATTCTTTAAATAATTTATAAAAATCAATTATGCCTTTTTTTTCGTTGATAACTTTGAACTGATATTTTTTATTCGGATCAGTAATAAAATGAGCTTGTAATCTTACAATTTGAAAGGGGGGGGGGGGGAAAGGAGGCTAAACTTAAAGAAAAGTCCTGAAAGAGAGTAGTTGGGTAATTTTAAAAATTAGTTAGGAACTTTTGGCCCATCCTGTACGAATAAAGAACACTCGTAGAGACACGTCGTCGTCGTCGAGACTCGTATTAGTACGATTCTCGCAATCGGTTGCAATCTTCTCGAATAAAAATCTTCTCGATGACGCGGCACGGCGTGACTAAATAAGTTTAAGAGGCAGACGAACGTTTCCTCTTGTAGTAAAACGACACACCACTTTTGGCATCATTTTCTCGCCCTCGCACTTCCCTATTAATTAGTACATACATTATGTACATTCGTCCGACATATATATATATATATATATATATATATATATATATATATATATACGTCGGATGAATGTATATATATATATTATATATATTATATATATTATGTATATTAGGGGGACCAGAAAGTAATGTCGTTTCTGCGCATGTCGATATTTGATTGTGATTAAAAATAAAAATTTGTTAAAAATTTATTCGTTTGAATTTAATTTAAGAAAGCGACATTACTTTCCGGTCCCCCTAATATAAATCAACATTTATTTTGTTAATGCATTCAAGGTTTTTGAAATGATTTGAAATGGTTGTAATTTAGATTTAGTACTAATATAAATTTAAAGGAATGATAATTAATTGAGAAATACATTAGAAAGATTTTTTTAGATTTTTAAGATACTTTCTTTAACTTTTTTTTTTTTTTTTTTTTTTTTTTTTTTTTAATACGAAATATTATTTTTCTCTCTCTCTCTCTCTCTCTCTCTCTTTTTCTCTAATAAAAAGTAAGCTATCTTATTTTCCGTGAAATTTCTTTTCCGAGAATCTTTTCAAATATTCTCGTGTTTCATATCTATAAATCTATTTAATGAGACATTGAAAGATAATTCAATGTAAATGATATACGGTATTTTTCAAGGAAAAACTTCTAATATCATAGAAAACGTTAGAAATTTGATTGCTACATACGTAGTTCTATAGATAACTTTAATCATTCATTCTCATCAGTTTCAAAAGACAAAAATTCACATAATTATAATATGGTTTTACTTGTTTAAAAAAAGAGAAAAGAGTGAAAAATAAAAAGACTTTATGGTCGAATTTTGTCGACGTAGAGAAAAAGAAAAAGAATGAGAGAGATTGTGAGATGGTCTCAAGCGTACGTAATAATTAAAGTCCGTATTAATTAAAGGCAAGATTTAACAAGGCTCTTCCACTTTTATATACATTTAGTTACACTTTTTCTCTTTTGTTTCATGAACGAACGAATTGGTCGACAGAATGAAGTTGTGTTGGAGTTTAGCGTCGGTCTTCATCGTCACGTCGATGGTCGTCAGCACCGTCAGACCAGAATCTGTGTTTTGGGAGGAAAACGACAAGGAGATCCTTGTACGAACTGTACGTGGCACCAAGGAACGAGGTATGAAGCATTAACCTTAATTAATCATTTTGAAGAGAGAAAAAGGAAAAGAGAGAGCGAGAGAGAGAGAGAGAGAGAGAGAGAGAGAGAGAGAAAGAGAGATGTTGTTCCCTTGAGATTTTCCTTGAAATATTCAATCCAGTCTTTTCATTTTCCCTACAATATCTCGACAAGTGTATTCTCTCGAAAAAGATACATAGATCCTTTTGAATTAATAATAATCTAAAGAATTGTCTTGATCCCTTAACGAGACCAGATTACAATAATCGTGGGCCAATTAACGATTTCTATTTAATCTTTTCGTGTATAATCGTCGGTCATTAGATAATTAGAATAATTTAATCCTTATCAAACTCATTTTTAGGAACGCTAAAATTGCAATTATTTTTTTCTTTATTTTTCTATATTTTGTATTTTAGATAATACGTATAAATATGTTTTATTAATAAATCTTATAATACATATATCAAAATGTTCTTTGAAGCATTAAAAATTTTAATACTTAATTAACAACATTTCCTTTTTAATTATAATATTCTTGGAGTTAATAAGAATTAAATATTCGTAAGTATACCTACTATATGTGTCGTCATTGCGTGTTGATAAATTCGTAATTGTATTAATAATACTATTCATTAGCCACGAGATGATAATTAAACCCTTATCTACCAATTACATTTCTCTTTCTTATATATCTAACTTTTTATAAGAAATTTTTACATTATTATAATAACCAATTGTATTATAAAGATGATCTACGCATATTAAAATTTTTTCAAAATTTTTTTTCTAATTAATAATATCCTTGGATTGATAAGAATTAAATATTTAAGTATACCTTAATATATAAAGAGAACTTACACTTAAGAGCTTATAAAAGATTATCATAAATAAATAAATATATATATATATATATATATATATATATATATATAATGGAAAGAGATGATTAATACAGACATTATGAATAATAACAAATAAAATCAAATACTATGAAAAAATTGATTATAGAAAACTATTTAAAAAAATGCAACTGAGATATTGAAATTTATGATACTGTCCGATTTTGTTTGTCATTATTCATAACGTCTGTATTAATTACTTAGCACATATAACACATATAATATATAATATATAAAAATATATAAAATATATATATATATATGTATATAACAAATTCGTAGTCACGATAACATTATAATTCAATCTCTATGGCAATTTATCACAGACATGTTTTTTCATTTCCAAATAATCCAAGTACGAAAGGAAAGATCGTTTACGCTTCAAACGCACACAGATATATACGAAGGAATCGGTATTATGTACGTAGGTATCAAACGAAAGAGAAAGAAAAAAAGATAGAGAGAGAGAGAGAGAAGAAACCGACGTAGAGAATAAATGTAAGCTCTTAAGCGTACGCTCTCTTTATACTACCTATACCTACGTATACATATATACTACGTTAGACTCTCGAGAAAGAGACTTTGCTTGAAAGCTCTCTTTGTACATCATCGTTCTTTTTCCTAACCCCCTTTCTCTCTTTCTCTCTCTCTCTCTCTCTCTCTCTCTCTCTCTCTCTCTTTCTCTCTCTTTCTTTTTTTTCACTTTTCTCCATCATCTTCCTACCCGTCTTCTTTTTTCTCAAGGAACGAGAAAGGAAAATATAGTTGCTGGAATATCATTCAACTGAGAAAAAGAAGAAAGAAATCGTGATATCTAAAATATTCTTCCTCTTCTTCCTCTCTCTCTCTCTCTCTCTCTCTCTCTCTCTCTCTCTCTCTCTGTCTCTCTCTCTCTCTCGTTTCTATCTCATTTCTTTCTTACTACAAGAGCTTTTTCCATGACCGCAAAAGCTCTCTGTGCTTAATCGATCGAGGTACACCGTGTTGTGCCGCATCGAGCCTTCGGGTATATAAACATATCAATGGCTCCCTTCTCTCTCTCTCACTCTCTCTTTCTTTTTCTCTCTCTTTCTCTCTCATGTTTTTTTACGCCAGAAAGCTCGATCCATCGGAAATCGAAGTGTCTTTCGAGATAACGGAAAAGAGAAGGTTTATGTTCGTGTTGATGCCGATGGTCTGATTAATACCAAGCGAAAGATAGATTTTATTAAAACAATCGTTTATAAATATGAGAAAATTAATTGGCTCTGACAAAATTTTTTTCTTACTGGATCATAATGAAAAATACGCGAGATTTGTTTTATAATAAAATTGTCATTACAGATAATCCAAATCGTAATTTTGTTTGCTGTTTATATATATATATATATATATATATATATATATATATATATATATACATATAAGAAAGAGAAAGAAAGAAAAAAAAATATGTTACTCTTCTATTAATAATATAGTATGGATAAAACCATCCCAGAAATTAGTTTCAATTAGGAAAATTCTAATTCGATCAGAGAAAGTCAAGTTTCATGTCTTCCATGATAGGAGCCTTTCAAGGGTTGTGTTTAATTAAGAAGAAAGTAAAGTTTCAAACACGATTAAAAAGTTAAATTTCGTATCAACGTAATCGAGAGGTGACCACCAAAATGTATGGTCAATTTACAACTAATTTCAATTAACATTCGTATAAAATTAGTGTTATCTGAGTCGTTCTTTTTTCTTACTTTTTTGATATCTAATATTCAAACAAAATTTGCATATGATCAAATTTTTAAATACAAGATATCAAAGAAAATATTCCCATAAGAATGGGATGTTTCTAATACGATTAAAAAGTCATGTTTAGTATCGATGCGATCGAAAATGGACGGTTAATTTACAACGAATTTCAATTACCATCGTAATAACGTCGCGACAGTTTCCGTTTATGGTTCGAACGTGCAACGGTGTGAGAGTGCAATTATCGGTAACGCACGAGAACGATGAAGGCACGTTCGTTCGCAATTAAGGCCGCCGCCATCGCCAACGACGCCGTCGCCACCGACGACGACGACGACGACGACGACGACGACGACGACGACGACGACGACGACGCTATCGTCGTTGTTACATATATATTACGCTCTTCCAAGTTTCTCTATCCACTTGATCCGGCCGCGCTCTCCAATTATCTCTATTGACGTTTTGCATCTCTGATGCAGCATCCGGCAGCAGCGCCGCTTCGTGCAGATACGTCAAGGGTCAATGGTCGGAGTGCGATTCAAAAACCAACACTCGTTCCCGAACTCTTAGTCTTAAAAAGGGAGACAAATCTTGCGAACAGACTAAGACTATTCAGAAGAAATGCAAGAAAGGTAAAAGCGCATAATCTCGATTATACATATGTATCTATATCTATGTGTGTATGTGTATATATATATATATATATATATATATATATATATATATATGAGATTGAATCAACAGTTCCAAAATTTCTTCTTTCTTTCTTAAATTAATTACACTCTTTATTCTAACTTTTTAAGCTAATTTTCTTTTCAGATTGTTAACGCTAGAGCTTTTGAAACTTTATAATATATATACACACACACACATTGACATATATATACATTGATCAACGATACAAAAGTTGTATGATTCTTGTTTTTTCTTATTTTTTTTTTCGAAAATCAATATATGTTAATGGTAATCCCTCGTTAATAATCTCTCCTAAAGAATAACGATAACAGAGTTTATGGTCCTATGATTATATGCGTGGCGGGGAGAGCAGCGTGTCGGTACGAAAAGGGCACATGGAGCGGATGCGTGAATCAACTATCGACGAGAGTGGATAATTTGAAGGCGAACAGTGATCCCACTTGCGAGAAGACGCGTTTGATTACGAAGAGGTGCAAACCGGAGACCAATACCAAGAAATCTACCAAAGGAGGTATATATGTATTTATGTTTTCTAATTAAAGAAAAAAAAAAATAAATAAATAAATAAATAAAGAGAGAGAAAAAAACGTTTTCTAAATATAAATATAAATGAATAAATTAAATAATATTTTTGTGTGTATACGAAAATGAAAAAGAATCGAGAAAAAAATAATTAATAGGTATATATTAATAATGATATTACTCAAAAAAAGTTTCGTGTCTCTCTCTCTCTCTCTCTCTCTCTTATAATAATAAATAAATTAAGTAGTAATAGATTTGTGTATGTTTGTGCATATGTGCATGCAAAATGGAAAGACACGAAAAAAAAAGAAAAAAATAAATAAATAAATTATTAAACGCTCTACTTTTTGCATATCTTTCATAAATATAAATAAATAAATTGAGTAACATTTTCGTATATCTAGAATAAAGGGAAAAAGAAAGAAAAAGCAGAGAAAGAGAGAGAAAAAAAAAGAGAGATTTTATCAAGACAAATAACATAAATATTCGGCGTTCGTTCGACTCAATAAAGAAGTGGAGGATAGCAACACCCACATCGATAACGAGAAGGGACCCTTCTCCCTCTGTCCTCTCTTCATCGAGTGTACTCGATGGCGGCATTGAAAGAGTTAAAGATAGCTTCTTGAAATGTCTCTAAGGGGTCATGGACAAAACGAATGGCAAACGTGATGCGCAAAAATGCTCTTCTCTTAAGCATAATTTCTCTCTCTCTCTCTTTCTCTTCCTTACTTAAAAAAAATTAAATATACATATATAATCAAACTTTTATTATTAATCGGAATTTCAATGACTACTATTATCACGTATGTGTCCAATCAAATGTCTTTTCAACTCTACAAATTTATTAATATATTAAATATATATATATATATTTATATAATATATTATATTTATATTTAATATAAAGTGATATATAATATTGGATTGACCAAAAATTTCTAAGTGATTTTAAAAATTGATTATTCTTTTTCGAGACTTTTTAGGCTACTTTTTAATTTAGTAAAAAAAGGACTTTTTAATTTAGTAAAAAAGTTTCTTTTAAATTTAGTAAAATTGCATAGGATAACTTGTCTAAAAAATGTCTTGAAAAAGAATAATTAACTTTTAATATCACTTAGGAACTATTGACTCATCTTATATATCTCATATCATTATGTGATCATTAGAGATTTATATATATATATCTATTATAGATCATTATATTATTATATTATAGATTTAATATTTTCTAATCTTTTTACAGGCGAACGATCGAACAAGAAGTCGGGCAAGCAGTAAGATAATTTTCTCGTTCAAACGTACCGTGTCCCTTTGTAAAACACATGGCGATCAGTAAAAATCCGACGACGGGCAACGAAAACAAAAAAAAAAAAAAAATAAAATGCATCCTTATGTTTCCTCTTCGACATATATATATAAATATGTTTTATTAACGAATTGTCGTTATTAATAAATCGCGAGTATACTTACTACGATCGAGACATTGTCGTCGATCGGTTGAAATAATAATAATAATAATAATAAATAAATAAATAAATAAATGAATGAATGAATGAATAAACGTTTCTGTGTACGCGTACAATTTTGTTGCGTAAGCAAAAAAAAAAAGAAAATCAAACAAAACAACATAGAAATGAATCTTCCTCGATTGTCTAATAAACAAATCTAATGATCGACATTAAAAAAAAAAAATCGATAAACGCACCTGATACCTTAAACGCGTACGTAAGAAGCGAAAAAAAAGAACAAAGAAATCAAAACAAAATAAAAAATCAAAAAATAAACTCTCACGATATCACATTAAAGAGAATTATTATTATTATCTTATACTAATCGTGTCGATCGTATAGGATACTACTGCTTCTCTATACATACAATTATGATCAACTCTTCCATTTTCGTGGCCAAATCTTCTTACTCCGCGAGATACATTTTATATATATATATATTTTTTTTCCTTTTTTCTTAAAACTTCTTTAATTTTTTTCAACAAATAATTATATAATATAATACATATATTATATAATATATATATTAATATAATATATATATATTAATTAATTATTAATTTTATTTTTTCTTAAGAGGGAATTTCTCAAAAACGTTATTTGATAAGAGAAAGAGATAGAGAGATAGAGGTATCACCGTTAAGTATCCCTCAATAAAATCTTAAAATCTACTTGACTATTCGAGTTTTTAATCTTTCGAATATATTCGGAGATATATATATACGCACACATACAGAATGGACTGAAAATCTCTAAGTGGCCCAAAAGTTCGTAGGTAATCTTAAAAATCAATTACTCTCTTTTTCGAGATTTCTTATATATAGGCTAACTTTTCTTTTTTTTTTTTTTAAGATTGTAAAACTACAAGCTCAGCTTATAAAACTGGAAGCCTAACTAGAAGCCTAAAAGGTCTCCTAAAGGAATCCAATTGATTTTTAATAATCACTTTAGAACTTTTGGACACGCCTTAGGACTTTTGGCCCATCCTGTACATATATATATTATTAACATATATATGTATATTATATATATACATATATATATTATATACATATATTATATATATATGTATATATATAATAACATTTTTATGACGTTAATCATGACAGATCTTTTCTCTGAGTCAAGCAGAAAGAAAAAAAAAGATAAAATTATGTATAACAAAAAAAAAAAAGAAAAAAAAAAATAGAAAAAAGAGGAAATACAAAATATAAATAATCCCATTCGATAATTTACAATCATATTGACCACGATTCTAAGCACGATATTAATTTTTTTTACTGATCTATATTTCGTTTTTTTTTGCTTCTGTTCCTTTAACTTTAATTTAACGGGGTACTTGAAATTAGTTTAAAAATTAAAAAAATTAAAAAAAAAAGAAAAAAAAACAAAGAAAAAGATAAAAATAGGAAGAAAAAAAAAGAAAGAAAGGAAGAAAATGCCATGTTAAAAATATTTTCCGACTTTACCAAATAGCTGTACGGTGTGTCGATGTTTAAAAAAATGATTGTGTATATTTTATATAATAATATGCACGATCTTCATAATAACGATTACATTGTCCGCAATATGTATTCTTAATATCTATTTTCGAACACACACACACACACATAAATACACGCGCGCTGACACGCACACACGCACGCACCCAAGCACGCAACACAAGTGTCTCTTCTATAAAGTTTCACAGTCGTTGGAAAAAAAAATAAATAAAATAAAAAATAATAAAATAGAAAACCAAAAAAAAAAAAAGGAAACACGAAAAAAATAATTATATCCCGTATATCTCTCTCTCTGAATGGAACTCGCTAAGGAAACAAAAATAAATAAATTAATAAAATAAATTTTAAAAATAAATAAAATAAAATAAAATAAAATAAAATAAAATAAATAAATAAATAAATAAATAAATAAATAAATAAATAAATAAATAAAGAAAAGCCGATGAGCATAAAAATCAAATGAACATATTACATTGTCTCGAAAAGTTTTATAATTCTCGATACTATCTCTCGGCCATGGTAATGTTTACCTTTTGGAGTCAAGAATGGCGTCTAAGAATTATAAAACATCTTTTCCGAAACTATAGAAAATCAAAATGTTTTTTTCCAAGCTCGACGAGATCGATATATGTTGTTTTTAAGTCTAAATGTGTATACAAAAGTTCGTCGGTTACGAGAACAATTACAACTACAACAATTACAACTACAATAATAAAAAGAAAAAAAAAATAAAAAAAATAAAAAAAAAATAAAAAAAGAAGAAAAAAGAAAAAAAAGTAATAAAAATAAAAGTTTTAAAAACGAAAACAAAAAAAAATATAATAAGAGGAAAAATAAGTAATTAATAAAATAAAATAAATAAATAAATATACAAAAGTCGAGTACGCCTTTTTGGTAACATTTTTCGTGCCTCGATTACGAAATAAATATATATCGAGTGTACACAGGCATGATCAAAAATCATAGTTTATCGTGTAGATAACGTATATATATATATATATATATATATATATATATGCATATATATATACATATATATATATATATATATATATATATATATATACGCCATATCATCGTGATGATTAAAAATAAAATTTATTGAAATAGTAGAATTTAAGATAGCATTATACACATTATACTTTCTCTATGGGCTCATTATTATTATATATAGTTATTATTATCATTAAGCGTGTCTATTAAGTATTAAACTAAAAATATCATGCTTGACTTCTCTGTGTATGGAACTTAAGAAACAAAAAAAAGAAAAAAGAAAAGAACAAAAAATAAAAAAGAGTTCTTTGTGTTTTAAACCGCATTGTAATATAGCATTAATAGAAAATATACGTTAAATAATTAGAAAAATTAATTTTTTCAAATCCTTCGATGATAGTAAACAGAATTTAGACTTTTAATGTCTCTCTCTCTCTCCTTACATGAGAATAAGAATTTCGATATGTAATTATTATTATTATTATTATTATTATTATTATTATTATTATTATTATTACTCTGTTTATTATTATTATTATTATTATTATTATTATTATTATTATTATTATTATTATTATTATTATTAATAATATTATTATTACTGTTCGCTTTGCAAATCTATAACATTATAATCGACGAAAATTTTCAAGTACATTATTATCGATATCATGCTCGATTACTGTCAAGTTTCATTGATACTCTGTTAAAATAGTTTAAGCTCGTTATTATAAATAAATTATCATCATCATTATTATTTTTTTTTTACATTATGCAGTAAGCATTTAGCCACTGCCACGAACACAATCAAATTTTATTAAATCGATTGAACCGAATAGTTAGTTCAGAGAGTTAAGATTTAATTTCTGTTTTATGACTTTTTAAGAAATATTATTTCTTTCTAACTTCTTGACTAGAGTAAATCTTGTAGTTTATTTGAATCATCACTGGATTTATTTATGAATTGACATTACATAATAAAAAAAGAAAAAAAGATTGTATAATGTATCTACTTATTAAATAATATCATGTAACCATTACACATGTAACAAAAATCCAATGTTGTCAATAAAAATTAAATATTATATATAAAATCTAAATATAATATCGTATGTGCTTATATATTTCATTTCTTTATAATATTATTTTAATATTATAATTATAATCTTATTCCTATGAATAAAAAATTATGTTTAAGGAATGTTTATGCAAATAAAAGCATTTTATTCGTAATGAAAAAATTGGCTATATAAAAAATACAAAATATTTTTATATATTATATCCTAAATATAATAGGTCATGCAAAGTACATCATATTTATTAATATAAAATCATGGACGGATTTAAATACTATCTTTGCTTTGACTATTATTAGAGATTTCTTTAAAGTCATTTCTTTTGCATGAATTTTTTTTTATACTATTAAAGATGTGAAACCTTTTGGTTTAACTCCAAACATCCTTAATTTATATTTTTAAAGTTCAAATAAAATACACGTACTTGTATATTAATATAAACAAAATCTTTCAAAAAGAGAAAATTATTTGTCATATAAAATTAATAAAAATGTAGTATATAAATATATATGTGTGTGTATAAGATTCTCTTTAGTACAGAAATGGACGGAATTAAAGTATGTAATAGAACGTATATCTCTCACAACCTATAAGAAAATAACATTCATAATATTGAGAGATCTTTGAACTATGTTTGCTAATAACAATATCCATAATTGTGCAATTATTTCTCTAAGAGAATTTTGTAAAAGCAGTAAATTATATATCTTTCCTATATATTTCTAGAAAGTATTTTAAAATGTTTCTCTGTTATGCTATAGAAACAGAAAGTTTACGCGAGTAAGTTTTTCCTTCCCATTCTTGGTCAGAAGGAAGAGATTCATGACGTACTTTACAAATACGTGGTCCATATTTGAGTAATATCATTATAACGCCAACTACAAAAAGTGTTAAACAGGCACTGGCTGGCCAAAACACGTGTAAACTCATTGTGCAGTAACTTTAAGCGACTTCTCGATTAAAACTTTGTTTTTTAAATCTATCAATTTTTCTTTCAATATTATTTTCTACTTTGTACAAATAAGAAACACAAAAGGTGGTTCTATGTTAATACTAAATCTTTGTAATATTCTCTGATTTTTGTACATACGTTTCTCAATCATAAAACATTAAAATTAAAGTGAAATTAAATTTCACTTTCACGTTTATGCATTTCCAAGTATTCCTGCGAATTAGAACCTTTTCCTTGAGATTCAGTATCGTGATATTCTATTACTTCAGACTTAACTATCGGTTGTGTAGTGTGAATGGATTCTAATTCGGTTAAATCCAGAGGTGGAGTTTTATGTGGCAATACAGTCCACAAAGATTGAATGTATCGATTTCCTAACAAAAATAAACTCAGATTAATTATATCTATAATCGAATATACCTATATGATGAGACCACATATAAACAACGAATAAATATAAAACATAACCTAAAGATAATAATAATAATAATAATTATCATATAAAGAAACAAGAAAATATTATCCAATAAATTTTAGATTTACCAGTATGACGATCTTGCCAATAAGCTCTGTGACGGGAACACCAGCAGAATATAATATTCAAAAGAAATATAAATCCACCTATTACGGAACAAATGGTGATGGTAATGTAAAAAGGTGTGAAATCTCCGTATTCGTGCTTTACAAAATATGGATTCTTCAGGTATTCTTCACGCTCGTCTAGAATGGACATTTTATAAATTTAAGACCTAGTTATTTCTGAAAAAGAAATAAAAAGAGAAACTTCTTGAGTACATAAATTTATGTGATTAAATCTTAAACAAATATGCACATATACATATTTATGATAAAAAAAAAAAAAAAAAAAAACCCGCATAAAAAAATATATGATCTTTAATAAAATAATATACATTTTATTTAAAACTTAATCACGTTATCATAACCTAACGATTAAAATATTTTAATGTTTGAGACTCAATAAAGACGAAGTTATGCGTAAACGAAGCGTCCTAAGGCGTGGCGTTCAACGTGTACTAATTCTCTTAATACCAAAAATCATCTCAAATATTATATATATAACATAATTAAAATAAATTAATATTAATAATTACTTATTAATTCAACTTTTATGTTTGTTTTTTATAAAAGAACGAAACTAAAAATTGAAAATATGAGTAATGCAAACAACAATAAATTATATGCTATGAATCCATCGATAACGATTTTACATACCATAGATCCTTTTCGTGTCTTCTCCTTTTAAATTTGCAAATACATACATGTATTCTTGATAAATAATATCAATTTATTTTGATTTCGTAAATATAAAGACACTTACAACAATTAATAAAGAACACACGACACATAAGACGCTGTTAAATACCGAACCATGTTGGAATGTGTTTAGTTACATCGAAACGTGTATTAGATCAAGTTGTATTGGGCGGGGCATGATAAATAGGAAGGGTTGAGTAGAGTGGAAACATTTCGTTGGATTTCTACGTACAATGATTACGTCATAGGACACTTAACCAATGAGAAACGAGATTGAAAATATCGAAAACATCGTTGTATATATCGACTCGAATATCGATATGTACATATATAAATACATCGAGTAAAACTTCTCTATTTTTAATTAAAGGTTATTCAGTAGTTCTGATGAACAATTTTAAAGACGAATCTAGGACATCTTTTTCAAATTTTTCAAAAAGTTTTTTTTCAAAAATAGTTTATTCACAAACAAAAATCTCACGATATATTGAAATCTAATTGTAAATCTCGCAAATATTAATCGAATAGTTGCATATTTCAATGTATTTTTAAAATTAATTTATAAGTTAGTTATAATTTTTTTAGACCTTTCTTCTTTTAGACCTTCTGTTTAAGCCTATTGTTCCGCTTATCTATAAACTTTTATTTAGATCTGTGTAAATATTCAATAAGGTTCAGAATATGCAATTTATAAGATTTACGTATATATAATTTATATATACCGTGTATTTACACCTAGATACATAAATTCAAATTCAAATTCAAATTCAAATTATAATATATATTAGAATTTAAAGTTATTAACTTAATTCTATCTTATTATATAGACAGAGTATATCTTATCTTTAATACCTTATAGATACTCCTTACAATGGATTTGAAATTTTCTTTTACTTTTGCGTTGCTATTGGCGCAGATTGACTCGATGATTTGGAATCACGCATAGAAGCACTACGTCTTCGTTTAATTTCTTCTTTGCGTCTATTCTTTGCCTCCTTTTGTCTTTGAGCTAACAACTTAGCATAATCAGCAGCTTGCTCCTTGCGTGCCAAGCAACGCCTCTTTTTCAATGCACGCCTATGTCTTCTTCTCTGTAAAAATATAAATAAAATAAATTAGTATAATTTAAATGACTTAATAATTTCAATACATGTCAATAGATATTTCTTCTTTTTTATTATACCTGTAACGTCAATGGAGTAATTAAACGTTGTATTTTAGGCGCCTTTAGTCGTTCTTTCTTGCCTTCTTTCTGAACAGGTCTTTTAACGACGAATTGACGTACGTCATCTTCCTTTGTAAGATTAAAAAGCTTACGGATTTTACTAGCTCTCTTTGGTCCCAAACGACGCGGAACTTGCGTATCGGTAAGTCCAGGAATTTCCTAAATAAAAATAAATATTAATAGAATAATAATAACATACCTAATTACTTAATAATAGAAATAATTTATATGAATTTTTAATTGTCTCGTTAGTACACTGAGAAAGAGTCAAAATAATGGAACAATTTCCCAAATTAAAACGATAATTGATCTACCATGCCTACGATAGTACTTCAAGATTATTTATCATTCTTGTGTACACCCTTAAATAACATGGATACATATAGCATTTTCATGTTTATCTTACCTGCTCTCCTTTCTTCACAATTACCAAGGCAAGTACCGACAAATTCGCATCGACGATGCAACCACGTACAGATTTACGTTTCCTTTCTCCATCGCGTCTGGGTCTGTAGCAAGAATGTCCCTTTGATAGTAATAATCGTACACGACCTATTAAAAGTATCGTCATAAAATTATCCTTACAACAAAGAAAGTTATATATAGATTAAATGAAATTTTTAAAAATACTTGCCATTAGTTAAAATACCCTGTTTCATAGGGAAACCTTGTTTGTCATTACCACCAGCAATACGTACTACATATCCCTTCCATTCATCGCCAAGAGAATCGGCTTCTACCTCTGCTCCCATTCGTTTTTCGTAAAACATTCGGAGCTTGTGCTCGTCCGAAATCTCGAATAATTTTTGGCATCCTGTAGCCGGGAATGATACGTTCAACTGTAAAAGAACAATCGCTAATGATTAACATTAAGGAAAATTCAATTAAAATTTTATTATAAATGTAAAAGATTAAATTGTGTTCTCAGCGCGTTAATTCGGTAATAATTTTAATCAGAAAAACAATTACATCGAAAATTCATTATCTTAAACGAATAATATATCATTATATGAGACATAGAAATATATAATCGTGTACTTTTAACACTAATAAACAATTACGAATAGCGGCTGCAACATATGACGCCGATGATTTGAATAACCTGTATTGAATATGAAAACACACTTTGTTAAAATTATTAATGTGAAAGAAATATACGCAAGCCTTTATAATATCTTTAAAAGTAATCAAATTTTTTAAAGGAAAATGGATCTCGAAAATATTATTGGATTCGTACCTTCATTGTGATAAAATCTAAATACCACTAAGAGCCGTGAACGAGAAAGACCATTAACAAGAAATGTATCGGATATCTTTCAGATTATTGCAACGCTGCTTTCTGATTGGCTTGTGAGCTTCCGTGTGGCGTGACTGCCACGCTCTCTAGCGACGTTGTTGAACTATCACATACCTATAATAATGGAGGTATATTTAAAATAAATTTAATTTTACTTAACAAATTTTTTTCATTTAAAAAAAAAAGAAAATTTTTATATACATTTATAAATTATTAATAATAATATATTAAGTATACATAAAAATGATATATTAATATCATTTTTGTACTCATTGCAATTTATCATCATATTTATTGTATGTATTGTATAGTAAATGTTTAATTATTTATTATTGTTAAGTGATAAGTTTTCAAGAATATCACCTTCTTTTCTATTTATATTTTCTAATAATACCAGTTAAAAAATGATTTCGAAAAAGTGATTGACTTGATTATATATAATTGAAAAAGTTATTACTGCAGATACCCCAAGCAAAAGATTTTATATTTATGAATATCTTTTTAACATGACTATATTCCAAATAGTGAATAATATATATTAGAAAAAAATGTTGCGAAAGATCGATTGATATTATTAGAAGAGATGTAAGTTAAAAAAATACACTAATTACCTATAATCAACAAGGGCGATTCAGATTTTGTATTGAAGTATTATTCACTGTATCGATATGACGTCACGTTTATCACCAGGATAGTTAAATTATTCTCATCGCGCATGCGCAATAAAATAAATATATTATTATTACAAAATAAATATATTAATTTCTTTATCTATTATCAATATATACAATATAATAATAAATATAATAATCAAAAAGATTTTATTAATCGCTATTGTCAACATAAAGATAAATCTATTTTTTTTTTTTTTTTTTTTTTTCTTTTTTTTTTTTTTTTTTTTTTACTAAACAATTTCCTATCAAACATATTTTTTTTTTAATTTCTATTTCATGATGTAAAAAAAGAAATAATTAGTACATTGAATATTAAATTTCTATTTATGATAGATCCCTTTTGTAAATATTCTAAAAGAATAATATTTTGTAAAATTATGATTTATAAATATTTAATTATGTGTAATTTATATATATGAAAACTTCATACAGAAAAGAATTTCTTACTATACTCTTACTTAATTTATAATCACCATATATATGTGTGTATATATATATATATATAAAACATATCTTTCTTTTTTAATATAGTGACATAAAAGTTAAGATTATTTTTATTGTTATTAAATGTATGTTTGTGTATATTCGTGAATATGGAATGAAAACCAATGAGATGCAAATGTGTAAAATAAGATCAATAAATTTCTAAAGAACATTGAAATATTTTATACAATTTCTATATATTGACAGTGAATTATATATTAATACAATTTTGTTTTCTTTGAAAATGCTTCCGTCATCTTTTTTGCAAATATTACGATGTAAGTCTATTTAAATCGATATAAAATAATACATTGCTATTATTGTTATTGATTTTAAAACTACGAAAACTTTATTAATTGTGTTACTGTTATAAATTATTATTGGTTATGTAACTAATATAAATTCGTTATAGTTCAAACATGTCGGATGTCACAATTTACATTTGTACCTGTATCCAATCCTGTCAGACAAGAAGATATATTACAATTAAGAAACTTTATAGAAAATAACAATGAAATATGCGTCTTAACCGGTGCTGGGGTTTCCACTGAAAGTGGAATTCCAGATTATAGATCTGCAGGTGTTGGTATTTATGCTAGAAGCAGTCGAAGACCGGTTCTTTATAAAGATTTTTGTTCTAATGAATTTATTAGAAGACGATATTGGGCACGAAATTATGTAGGATGGCCTAGGTTTGAATTCTTTTTTTTGTTTTTTTTTTTCAATTTAAATAAAATAAATTCTAAAGCATATTATAATTGAATACATATAGAAATTTTTATAACATAGATTTTCAACGTTTCAACCAAATGATACTCATAAAGTATTAAAAAATCTTGAAGAAATTGGCAAGATATCATGTATTGTTACACAAAATGTGGATAATTTACATACAAAAGCTGGAAATAGAAATGTTATAGAACTTCATGGTACAGCTTTTCGAGTAATGTGTCTTAATTGTAATCATAAAATGGAACGGTCTAATTTTCAAAATATTCTTAAGGAACTCAATCCACTTTTAAATAGTCATAGCGAAATGATAAGGCCTGACGGAGATGTAGATTTAACTCAGGTATTTTTTGATAATAATTTAATAAATATTACGCATATATGTATTTTTATAACAATTCATACAATTTTTTATAGCAAGAGACTGAAGAATTTAATGTTCCACCGTGTGGAAATTGTGGTGGTGTATTGAAACCAGACATAGTCTTTTTTGGTGATAATGTACCTCGTCATGTTGTAGAAAATGTAAAAAATATAGTAGAGCAATCGAGTTCATTATTAATTTTAGGAACATCTTTAAGTACATTTTCTGGTTATAGAATAGTACTTCAAGCTTTAAATGCTAAAAAACCTATAATATTAGTAAATATTGGTAAAACTAGAGCTGATAATGATATATCTATTAGAATAGAAGGAAGATGTGGATATATACTCCCTGAAGCTTGTAGATTTAATAATTCAATTATAAAAAATAAAGTTTATTCTTAACTGTACTCATTAATGTTGTTCATTTTTTGCTCACAAAATCGTATTCTTATTAAATTGTAATATTTACAATTTGCAAATGAAATATTTTTTTTGTACTGTTAACATATAAATATTTTATGAAATCATGTTTACCTTTTAAATATGTATGGACAAGATTAGAAAACATTATTATATGATATTTAATATAGATTTAATGTTTCATTACAAATGTTTAATGACATAATCATTTATGACGTGTGTATTGTTATTTCATCAATTGGAAGATTTAGATTCTTTAGCATGTTGAAGACTCTGTGTAATATATAATTTAGCTAAGCTTTGTGCACAGAATTGTGATATATGTTCACTGTAAGTGTTAATTTGTCCTGCGACAATCATTGGATTTAATCTTGGTGGTACTGGTAATGGTCTCATTATTTTGTTGATATCATCATCGGGAAGTGGTGGTTCATCTTTAGCAGCTCTTGCTGCATTTTCTTGAGCTCTCTTTGCTAACAATCGATTTTTGTCCTGTTGCTGTCGAACAACCAATTGTTGATATCTATTGAATTTCATAGCTTCTTGATTTAATTCATCTACACGATCCATTAAACAACGTAATTGATTTTCCAATACTGTAGCAGTTCCAAGATCTAAATATTTAGTGCCTTCTTCTTCTGGAATCATTTCTTCTAATTCTGACATCATAATATTTGTTAAATTACTATTTTTTATAACAACAGGAATTTCAACGAAAAGACTTTCATAACCGATCTTAAGTGCCCGTAAAGCTTCGGGAGTAAATTCGCCTTCCTTATACATTTGTATAGCTTGTGGTGTGAGACGATAAGCTTTAAGAGTTAAAAACCCTCTGGCCGACTTGGCAGTATCATAAATAAGCACAACAGATTCTTCTATAGACGTTTGATAATGATATTGTGATTCTAAAAGTGATACATTTAAAAAATTACCAACATCTGCACTTTGATACCATCCAACGTGAAAATGATCAACGTTAACCCTATATATAATAAGAAATACAATGGATATATAATATAAATAATTTGAACTATATTACAAGATTTATTTGTACATACCATCTAAGTCTACGCATCATAGCTAATTGATATTCCTCTTCGTCGGCGATTTCGTCATTTTTAGGGAAAGGAAAACAATTGGTTATTTCCAATCTGTTTTGTACAACTAAACCAAGAAGTGCACCTTGTGCAACTTCCATGTTGCTCATAGACTCCTCATGACAATGTTTTACCATTTTCATTACAACTAATCCATCGCATTGAACATAATCTATACGTGGTTCTACTTCAGGAATTCTTCTTGATTGTGTTCTTGAAGCCATTTTGATAGAAAGAAATAATAGATTTTATAAGCTACGAAAAACGTGACTTTTATCGAAGTCTGTCACTCAGATTCGCGCACAATGCCTACCCATGCCGATGATGGGGAATAAAACAGTCATAGAGTTTCCTTACAATAGAAATATCGTATTATAACTAATATGTTGATTAAGCGCTATCTCGTGGCAAAAGAAAAATTTTCATTCTAAATTTTACAAATTAATCTGTAAAAAAAATTGAATAAAATTATATAAAAGGATTAAATTAAATAGAATTGAATAATATTTTCAATTTGATTCGATGATTTACATTTCTATGAAATAATTCGTCAATGATTTACCACGTGACCAAAGATTAATTCGTCAAGGATATATGATGTATCTATAGATTGATTAGTTAATGGTTCATCATATATCTACGAAGTAGTTCGTCAATGATTCATAACGTTCTACAGAATAATTCGTCAATGCACAATTACAGTAGGTCGTCCACAAGGGATTAATCGTTTATAATTAATTGTTATATATTAATATTATAAAAATATATTATGCTACAATAAAAATCATTGTACGATTAAATATTGCTTGCATATATCATTATAGTATTATCTGTATAATATTATTATATTTAATATATCTATATATTATTGTGTTATTTTCTAGACATGTACAGAGAGAGAGAGAGAGAGAGAGAGAGAGAGAGAGAGAGAGAGAGAGAGAGAGAGAGAGAGAGGGAGAGAGACAGAGAATGTTATTTATCTTTATAAAAGAATGTTATTTGATTTGAAAGTATGCGATTTTGATTCGTCACTTTTATAAATAATCAGTTGAGATATTAATAGTTAAATATATCCTTTAATAAATAAAGAAATAATTTTGTTTATCACAAAATGATAAATAATGAATAATTATTGATTATTCTAAAGTCTAACGTTATAGATAATAAGTTTTTTGAAACTTACTACCAGGTAGCGCTTCAATCACTCTGTATTTAGGTTTGAATTACTACGACTTTACAATTACGCCATGAATTTTTATGAATTCAATTTTTGTTCGATTTTGTTTATTAAGAAATTCATTCGAATGACAAAAATATTTTTTTATACGAGATCATTATTGTGGCTACAGTAGATCATCATACATTGACTGATGTTCCAGTTCAGATTTTTCAATTTACGCGCGGCCATGGCGCGAGGGGCAAATGTAATTTACAGAGGCACACACATCGATACGAGGGATCGAGAGGAGGGATAGGATTCTCCTAACGCATTTTTAGTTCATTTTTTTTCCGCTATCGTCGCTATAGTCACATACGTCTCGAGCGATATTGGTTGAACAGTTTTAATACCATCGTGTTCGTTTGTAGTTGGAAAAGACGGAAAAAGTGTATAACGGAGTCTTAGTCGTCGTCGTTGCAAAATATAACCTCTTAAATAAAATGATACAATTTTTATCTGGATCGCTTAAAGTTTTGTTCTTTCGACAAATTTGACTTAACCAAACTTGAATTGCTTTATTAACGCGGTAATAAACTAAATATACGCATCATGAAAGTTATCGTGAAAAAACTTCAGGGAAAAGAATATATTATCGATGTGAGTGATACAAATATTTTAAATTTTGTAAACTTTTACTATGTTTCTTATTTATATATATATATATGTATATATATATATATATACACGTGTATATATATACATTTACATATACGTATACATATACGTATATATATATATATACACATATGTATGTATATATATATATATATATATATAGATACAGATACACACAATCTTATTTCAATTGATTTAATTAGAAATTCATGCTAATTTAGAAGAAATATCGTGTATTTTATGTTATCTGTCGTGCATGATTTATTCCATTGTTTCAGATTATGCCAACAGAAACTGTCCTACAACTGAAACATAAATTAAGTGACCTTTTAGGCATTGAGGTACCACAACAAAGATTATTGCTTACAGGCAAAACATTGGCTGGTAAGATGATTTAATATTGCATTTAAGAATTTATATGTGTATATAAACACACGTTCACACACGCATACACATATGTAAAAGGAAATTTTATCTTATTATCAATCGTATTCGATTTTAGATGAACAGCCATTAAGTTTTTATCCAGCAATTAAGGATGGAAGTAGACTTAACTTAGTTGTTATAAAGAAAGCAGAAGAAGGACCAAGTGAGGCTAAATCTTATCACAAAACTGGAACACAAATTTTGAGAGATGAGGTTACCAGAGTTTTAAGGCATTATTATACAGAATCTGAAGCAGAATCAATCGTTAATGAGTTAATAAAAGACTTGAAGAACAAAGTAAATAACCTTAGTTACGACGACTTGGAAAGATTCGCAACAGCATTATTACAGGACCAAGAAAATATAGCTTAAGATTATTTCAATTTTGCAATATCGCTTATCAATCGAATATAACTTTATTTAATCGATATCTTGCCTCATTGTACCCCACATTCGATAGTATTTAAGAAAGATAAATATCATATATATCATCGGGAAATGTTAATTAATTTTTTCTTTTATATTTCTTCTTTTTTATTGTTTTACGGTACAATCGCGAAAAAAAGAATATACGTTTACAACAATGATCTAATATGGATCAGCAAGATCCACTTGACGGTAATATCTTGCTACCAGACATATGAACAAATTTAGTGCTCTTATTTCGTGTTCTTCCAACTTTTTCTAAATAAACAGAAATGTGTAGCATTAGACGTGTAATTTTTATAAAAATTTACGATTCAAGAAAAGTTCAGTAATTGAAGCATATCTTATTATATATTACATTTTATATTAAGCTTTTACTGAAATTAACATAATTTATAATCAATGCCAAAATTGTGAGTATAGTTATTTATAAGAAATTTTTGTTTTTATAAAATATCTTAATTTTTTTTTTCTTCCCATTAGAACAAAATCGTACTGAACTTTTCTTAAAATGAAAAATATTGTAAGTAAATATATATTACAGAATTTGCTCTAATAACAGAACATGCCCTTGCCAAAGAACGTAAGCAGGAGCATGTATCAGGATTCAATGGTAAATCCAAACCAACCAATAAAGCATAGAGCCATTGTCCGATTTTGTATTCAATTTTTCCTTGTGTTTGTACATACTCAACTAAATATTCCAAGACTTGTTCTATTAATGGTTGTTTCATACGTAAAAGTATTGTCAATGTTGGATTACGAGTTTTGTTCTCATTGCTACATTCCTCAGAACAGCAAGCGATCCAACCACGTTGATCATCTATACTAGGCTGAAATGGTAATCACAAGTATTCTTTTAAATAAAATCTATATTATGCTTTTAGTAATCCAAAAAAGGTATATATTTATCTACCACTTGTGTCTCTTGAGATTTCCATTTGCATTTAAATTTTTTTATTTCATCTTTCATTTGAATAACGTACAATTTTAAATCTTTAAAATTTCCTAATTGACGTTCTTGCCAATCACTAGTAGGTCCGAGACATGGTGGTGCTTCGACACATCCTGCCAACTATTATTATATTTATTTTGTGATGTTTAAATAATACTATGTTAAATGTAATTTATTAGTATCGCATTGACTTACATTCTCAACATATATTGTAGGTTTCTTCAAACATTCTCGATCTATATCAGCCACTACTACGTCAGCACATTGTTGAGCTTCTATTCTAGAAATAGAAAATAAAACGATGAAGAAATGTGAATATATTTTATCTTGTTAATGTATATAAAATAATACAGTAATACTTACACTACACGCTTGATGTAGTCTCCTCCAGAAATTGGAGGTTGTTTGAGATCAATATCTTCATCGATATTACCTACATAAAACGCTGGTTCTCTTAAAGAATCCATTTCATTTCTTCTTTATAAATATTGATATATATTATCAATTTTACAATGTATACCTCTTTGTTGAAAAATTCGTTAATGTCGTAATATCACTTATTTACATATATATTTAACTTAGGTGAAAATTTGTTTTTTAATTAAATTGATTTAAATGAAACACGTTATCTATATAAAAATAATTTCTTTGTTGTCTAACAAAATTTTCATACATTCATTCTGTACAAACTTGGTAGTACTGTCTATCATAAATTCGTATAGAAATCGTACGGTCCTGTGATATTGAATTAGTTGGAAATATTGAAAATTCCAACTAATGTGTATAAAGTACGAATTCTTAAATGATTATTTTCTATGATAGTTTAATATAAAAGAAAAAAAATTAAAATATATTTTTAAAATGAAGGTTATAAAGTTAAAATGGCATCTATAGTACAACAACCAATCAGAATTGAGTGACGGTTATCGATAATTGGTTAGAGAAATCGTTGTGGTCCAAGAAAATAAATCAAAGGAATGTCGTATCTATGTAACTACTTTCATTGCACAGTTGGGATCACTGAATCACAAATTTGGAATTGTTACGCTTTCATTATTATCTTTTAAATATATTTTTAAATATTAATAATTTATAAATAGTGATAATGTTTTCGCGTGCAATAAATAAAATATTTAGACGATCATATTGTGAAAGAATTTTAACGTGTCGTGTTTATTCATCAAATACATCACAACTAAATACAGGTATGAAAATTAGTTAGGTTATATTTTCTGATAAAATTTTGTTAAATATACTAAAATTTGTATCCATAGGCGAGGAACCTGATCCGGCACCAATATTTTTTAATCAGGAGACACAAGAGACATTGCAGTTATTAACAAGAATCGATTATAAGAAAGCTGTTAGAAAACGTTTGACCGGTAAAAAATTACAATGTCCTGAATATAAATTTATGACCGATAAAGAATTAAAAGAAGCTTTGGATCTTGGAAAAAAGAGAGCCCATAAGCGTTTGCAAATGCCTCCTGTAGTGAAGACGAGAAAAGAAATAGATGTGATATTAAGTAAAGACGAAGCATTAGAGGGATTTTGTACAAGTAAATACGTTTTTACGGATATAAGTTTTGGTCTAAGAGATAGGGAAAGAATCATAGTAATTAGGGAATTGGATGGAACGCTTAGATATGCGAAGTGGGAAGAAAGAGAAAGACTAAATCAAGTCTATAATCCTAGAAGAGGAAAGGAAATGATACCTCCAAAATTATTTCAAGGAGAATATTTGGAGGTTAGAAAATGAGAACAAAAATAAAGTAGAAAAATTATTATTATTATTATTATTATTATTATTATTATTATTATTATTATTATTATTATTATTATTATTATTATTATTATTATCATTATTATTATTATTATTAATATTTATATAAACTCTTGTATATTTTCTTTAAGGATTTATTGAAGCGGGAAGTCTACGAATATATATTAGATCGTGCTTGCATTCAATATGATCCAGACGATCCAGAATATAAAAGGATTACAGAGACAGTTTA
Organism: Vespa mandarinia; assembly: GCF_050613455.1. Lineage (NCBI taxonomy): Eukaryota > Metazoa > Arthropoda > Insecta > Hymenoptera > Vespidae > Vespa > Vespa mandarinia. Next base: position 968,398 of record NC_140825.1, on the reverse strand, counting down.
CGAAGATATAAATAAAAAGAAGAAATTCGAATATTTGAGATCTACAAGACACTTTGGTCCTTTAGCATTTTATCTTGCTTGGAATAAAAGTATAGATAAATTGCTTTGCGATATAATAGAATTAGGAAAAATGGAGGAAGCTGTGGCATTAATACGTCTCTATCACAAGATACATCCTCAAGTAAATTCAGCTACAACAAAGTGTGAAAGTGAAGATCCTATAAAATTAATATTGCATTATGCCTCGTTAGATTCACCTGTAGGTCCTTTGATTAAGAAAATTTTAGCAGCGTATCAAGAATTAGAGAGTGAAAGGCAGAAAGTAGCTGAAGGTATTAAGACATCTCATGGTATTAATTCAGATAAGTCATAATTTTTAAATGTATAAATAAATAATGAACTAAATATAATACGGATCGTGTCTTTTTTTGCTTACGATCATTATCATCATCATCATCATCATCATCATCATCATCATCATCATCATCATCATCATCATTATTATTATTATTATTATAATCATTATTTTATGGAACATATAGGAATAACGAAAGGAATTAAATATATTAACTTTAATAATGAATTTAAGATACTTTTGTATGGTATGTTATGGTTAGCTTTATTCATTGTACGTACGGTGAAATAATCGATGGATAACAGATGAGCATTGCTAGGATATAATTCGATGATTATTACTCGATTATTTTATTACGTAGTAGTTACTTACAAACATTTACAAATGTAACAATTCAATTCGATTTAGCTTACAGGATCGTCAGAAAACATTGCACCTAACTTGCTAATATTATTAATACGGAAAAATGTCAAAGTATAATTCATTCAGTGTCCTTCTACAGAAAAAACGAAGAATTTTTATCATTTTTCTTGGCGTTCGATA
>NC_140825.1:960000-962500 GCF_050613455.1 Vespa mandarinia | reverse complement strand
ACAGAATGTCCGTTTCATAGATCTTGCTGGTAGTAGTTGTAGTGGCGTTGGTGTTGGTATTGGTGTTGGTATTGGTGTTGGTAGCAATGGTGGTGGTGGTGGTGGTCGTGGTGGTGGTGGTGGTGATGGTGGTGTTGGTGGTAGTAGTGGTGGTGTTGGTATTGGAGGCGTTGGAAGTTGTACTGGCCGTTGCGATGTTGTTATCGATCGTAGTTACCAGATTTATCATTTTCGCGTGATGATCGTTATCGGCATTTGAAATGGCTAATACAAGGCTTGGTTCGAGCGATGATGATCCTTCGAATCTAGTTCGTGAGTTACATAAATCGGTATTAAGAGCAGTACCGGCAACGGCATTACCGGCATCTCTTCCAAGGGTTGCAGTTTTAACGCTCAGACTTGTTAACGAGCCAGAACTAGCAGCGCTCATTCCTAATCCCATTTTTGCCAATAGATTACTTTCCGAGCCGGTTTTCTTTAATAAATCCGGCGGGGCCGGTGGTACCGTTGCTAAACCAGCCGCGTTTCTCTGTAATTGCTGAAGTCTCGCGTATTGTTCTTGCAATGCTTTTTGTTTACGTAATAATTCTTGATGACGTTGTTCCAATTGTTCCTGCCTACCTCTTTTACTTTGTAAACCTTCTTGCGAATTGACACTTTCGCAGGAGCTCGAGTTACTCGTTGATAGTACAGTGCTGGAAATAGGAGTACCATCGACCTCGGACGATGGTAAAGCCATAGGTGGTTTACCAATTGTACCTCCTCCTTCTTTACCACGAGATAATGGTCTTCGTAGGGTTCCCGTTGAACTTGTCATTATTGGGATCGAAGCGTTACCAATACCTGTAGATAATTGTTGCGCCACGGTACACGAAGAAGACGACGACGAGGACGATGATGATTGATGATTTCTCGGTGGTAATTGTGGACTCGTTGGACTAGCCAAAGGTGATCTGGAACTAGTTCGCGGTGGTGGCGGTGGTGGTACTCTTCTTGCGGTTGCCAATTGGAGTAATTCGGCGTTGCGCTCAGGCACTGGTGGTTTTTGGCCTGGCAATAATGCTTGCGTTAATCCTGGCTGTTCTTGAAGGGACACTTGAAGTCTCGCTATAGGTGGCGATGTATCCGTATCGGAACTAGATGGATATGAATGAAGACGACGTAAAGTTCCGCTTTGGCTAAGTCCTCCGCTTGAAATGGTCAAACCACCGACAAGATTACTTGCCAGGATACCACTCGAAGAATCGACGCTTCCCTTTCTTCCAATTTCTGAAATGCAGGGTGCTCGTCCCATTGTCCCTGGCCCTGGTCCTTGTCCTGTTATTGTTGTTGTTGTTGTTGCTGTTACTTGTCCTACTAATAATGGCTGCTGCTGTTGTTGTTGTTGTTGCTGTTGTTGCATCACAGCTGCCGCAGGTGGCGCCTGACCCATTTGTGAGCCTGGCCTTGAAAAAGTCTGCAGTTCGTCTAACAAAGCGTCGAGTGCGTTCTCCGGACGCTGCTGATGGGTGGTGGATGGCTCGTGAGGGTGGCTCCCTCCCCCGAGGACGCTCGCTGACCCCAAGACAGTGCGTTCCGCTGGCACAGGGGCAGCTGCCTGTTTAGCATACGCGCACGCACACGCGACCAATCACGATTTGCCTTTTCCACACATATAATAATCCATAACTTGTAGCTTTCGCTTCGGCGCATACTTGAGCGTTTAACAAAAACGTTATACCCAATAGCAATTGTGAGAGTATAAAAATGGAAGAAAAAAAATATACACACATACCCACACACACGCGCGCACACACGCACGCATACACACACATATATATATATATAAATATATACACATATATCACATTGCTATTCGGTATCACGTTTCTACCGTGTGTATAAGCCAATGACGTATGAAAAAATCGATACAGTTCTAATACGAAATCGTATATCGATTTTTTCAATATGTCAGAGTTTTCCATTTTCGCACGATACCCAAGGAAACTTTCTAACGACGCTAAACGTAACATGCATACGTAGACTGTGCGAATGTGCGTGCACGGACCTGGTGAGAGACGTTATGGTTGAAAGAAAAAGGAAAAATTCTCATAGAGAGACAAAGACAGTGATAGAAAGACAGAAAGAGAAAAGAAAGTTTAGACAGCGATATAGAAGATAGAAATAGAAAGGACAGACTGATTGAAAAATAGATATAGAAAAAGAAGAATGTGATGAATTCGCGTTTAAAGAGATGGACGAGAGGCCAAAAAATAAAACACGAGACTTGTGTATGTGTATATGTATGAGAGGGGTGCGATGGACAATAATTAAAAAAAAAAAAAAAAAAAAAAAAAAAAGAAAAAAACGTTCATGATGAATTGTAGTATGAGCGAATTAGACACAACAAAAAAAAGAAAGAAAAAAGACAAGAAACAAACAAACAAAACATTTAAAAAAAAAAAAGAAAACAAAGAATGTTATATTAATCGTAAAATACATATTAATTCCGTTAGAGATA
>NC_140825.1:942500-952500 GCF_050613455.1 Vespa mandarinia | reverse complement strand
TGGCAACAATAATTTTTTTGTCAAGGACATGCGAAGAAGGTCATCAACTGTGGTTTTTTTTTTTTTTAATAAAATCATGTTCTTGATTGCATTGATTGGTTCAGCTCGAGACTTTCTATGAAAAAGTATTAACCCCATACTTAATGTATCCCATACGTAATGTATATTTAATAAGTATACTTAACAAATCATTAATTTAGAAAATATTTTAATTTAAATATTGCTAAGAAATCATATAGATAGATGCGACTGTATAAAATACATAATAGTAATAAGTTACGAAATAAGTTTTTTGAAATTTCAATTTTTCAATTTCATTACATTATAAACTATTAATAGATCTTTTATCCTTTACTTTATCCTTTACTTTTATCCTTTACTTTAAATAAACAAAATAAAATTTACACAATTATAATAAAAATTGAAACGATTTCATTGTAGTTATGTTTTTATTACGAAGAAAAAAAAAAGAAAAAATTGAACTTGAAAGATTATTAATAAAATTGATTTTGTTATAACGATATTATTGTAATATTTAAATAAATAAAAAATAAATTATACTTGAAAATGGCGTTGATTTCAAAAGTCTCTACGACTTTTCGTTCCGAAAATATCGCTGTCGAAATATTTTCATTCATAATTCGTATAGTACAGATGTTCGTAGTAATAGTAGTAGTAATAGTAGTAATAGTAGTAGTAGTAGTAGTAGTAAGACCGTGTAAATTCTCAAAATTTATATAGGTTAGTGTGTCATCGAGCCATTTTGAATAAAATTACATAGGTCAGTGGGCCAATCTAAATGTCTTTCATTTATATAGGAATGTCTCCGAAATTAAAAATCGTAGAAATTTAAACGAATTATCATTTTAAAGGACAGAATTTTCTCTATTTTTTTTTCAGCGTATTGTTAATAATTAATTAACAATTTGTTATAAACAATTTTTATAAATAATTTTTTAGGAAGTAAATTAGTATTATTTTGCAAAAACAAAAAAAAATTCGGATTATATATCCGATTTATTTATAAAATTACATAAATTAATAAATAATTAATAAACAAATTTTTTTTCCACATTATTAATAGCCATCTTTTTATTTACATGGGAATATCTCCGGGAATAAAAGTCGTAAAGATTTAAAACAAATACGCAAAGTAAGCTTAAATTAAGCGCAGATTAAGCGCAGGATAAGCGCAGAGTAAACGCTTATAAATATCTCCTAAACAAATAATTTTTTAACATACATGGATCAATACTTCTTTTTTTATAGAAAATTCCGAGCTGTATCTACCAATACAATAAAAAATATTCTATTTAAAAAAAAAAAAAAAAACGAAGTTGTCCTTTGCATGTTCTTCACGCATCCATCTGCAAAAATATTATTACTACCATATTATGGATCCCATCGTATCGTACGTCATTTGTTAATAAATTTAATTCATATCACTAAAAATAAGGGAGATATTTCAAGGCGATCAAGGTTATTGCCACCACTCTCTATATTTTTATACGCATATAAGAAAGTAGATAGAGTCACCTAAATTGAAGATCTTTCGTAACGATAATATCATTAGTAAAAAAATAATCAAATGAGATTAATCACCTAATTAATTAATTATATAATTAACTAACGACTGAATTAATTCATTAACAATGATTTACTGATCTTCCGACGATGACGTTTCCAGTCTGTTTCGTCAGATAACGCGTTTAATGTATGTATTATATATGTATATAAAAAAAAAAGAATATATCTAAATACTATCGGGATACAGCAAACATTGAAAATATTGGTTCAAAGGGGGTAAATGTAGGGGGGGGTAAAAAGGGGGGTCCATATCACAGAGAAACAGACACAAGTTGCAGGAAAAAAGTTGTTTCGACACCGAACTCGTTAGGTGCGCTCGATATAGATATAATTAATTAATTGATTAATTAATTATGAGTTTTCTTTTTTTTTTTTTTGAAGGGTGTTCTTAAGGGTTAAGAAGAGCAAAAAAAAGCAAGAAAAAAAGGAGATAATAAAATAGAGTCTTCATCGAAGAACGTTATCTCGTTCTTACGATATTGGAAAACATATGTATGGGGGGTGGTTTTAAAAAGGGGTGGGTGGGTGGACACGATCGAAAATTCGAGCAAGAGAAGGGAGCTCTGTATTATATATATATATATATATATATATATATATATATATATATATATATAACAAAAATATATTCTTTTTCTTTAGTGAATACATATACATATGCATATGTATATATATGTATATGTATTTATTATTATTTTTCATATTTAGAAGCAGCTCCGTTTCTCGTACTATCGATTTCGAATAAAACGATCGTTCGATTCGTAGAGAAGAAAAAGGTTTACATCGGATTTCGTGGTTTTTTCTTTTATTTTTTTTTTTTTTTTTTTTTTGGGCGGTGGGGTGGAGGTTGTTGGGCCATAAGAATAATTGTTTTGCCGATTCGAACGAAAATGGTGGCGTCTTTTTTACTTTGTACATATATATTTTTTCTTTTCTTTTTTTCTTTTCTCTCTTTGCGATCATCGTCGAAATCGTTTAAGAGTACGAGCACGCTTTATTTACATCTCGACTCGCCGTCATCGCGTTGGTGGTGTGCGTGCGTGCGTATTTTTAATGTGTACGTATGTATATGCGTGTAAGTGTGTATGTATGTTTCTCTCTCTTTCTCTTTCTCTCTCCTATCCTCTCAAATTTTGTTTAAAATTGTAAGAATCGCCGATTTCGTCCACCGGGACTGTATATATATATGTAAGATGCGATCGACGATTATTATTATTATTATTATTATTATTATTTTATTATAATAATTATTATATTAATTATTATAATTAATTTTTATTTTATTGTCAACAGGTATAAATATTTTGAAAATAAATGATTTTAAAAGTCGTCGATCGATCGTTGACATATATACAGAGAGATGCTTTTGTTGATGTATTTTTGTTGAAGATTCACATATTATTGTTATTAATATTTATACGTGATATGTATATATACACATATATATATACATATATATATACACATATATATATACATATATATATACATATATATATATATATATATATATATATATATATATATATATATGTATGTAAGAAGAGAGTGGTATGTATACGTGAGAGAGATACGTATATATATATATATACATACATATATATACATATATATATATATATATATATATATATATATAATATAGGCGTACACGTGGGATAATTTCTATATATACGTATTATCACTCGTTGCATGCGCTCGTAGCATAATGGGATAGGATATACAAGCGGTGATTTGGATTGATAATAATACGTTACTGCAAATTACCACACATCGTTTCAAAAAACTGGATATATAGGCCAAAAAGAGATATATGATATGTATATATATATATGTACACTTATACATATATACATATATATAGTATAGGAACTTATATCATTATATATTTTATATATATATATGGACATGTTTGTATGTATAAAATATATATATAGTGTTTCTACACTGTCTATATAAATATGTATATAGGTATATGTATACGTGTATATATATATATATATATATATATATATATATATATATATATCAAAGGTAATACGTATCTACGAGAAGCGGTTGAGTGTCGCGGCGAAGCTTCACTCTCTTCGAAAAGTAAACTCGATTATTTTTTCTATTTTTTTTTTCTTTTTTTTTATTATTATTCGAATGTTAGTGCGCGACGTTTTCTTTTTCTTTTTGCGATCAATATATGACGAGAACGTATGAATTTCATTTCAATTATTATACATTTAATGAATAAGTCGAATCAACGTGCTCGTCGGATGATCGTCAAGGATGAAGGATTTATAAAGGGTTAAAAAGGTAAGAAAAAAAAAAAAAAAAAAAGAAAAATAAGAAAGTTAGGTAGAAATGATTGTCTCGTCGAATTATTTTTTCCTTCGGGTTATCAAATTCGTTTCTTTTTTTTTTTCTTCTTCCGATTGTTTTTTCTTTTCTTTTTTTTTTTTTTTTTTTTTTTAATGAAAAAAAAATAATTCGCAATCGATGAACGGACAATTTTCGAGTGTAAAGCGTAGCGTGCCGTACGTCCATTTATCTCTTTCCGTGAGGTGTCTCTTTTTTCTTTTTTTTTTTTTCTTTTTTTTTCCTTATGGGAGAAAAATAGAACAGAGCTCGAAGATTATTATTAAGGATACGAAGGAAATACGTGTAAGAAAAGAAAAGAGAAAAAAAAAGTAATAAATAAATAAATAAACAAGACAAAAAAATTGAAAAGAAAAATTTTGCCCGGTTGGCTCGCGTTTTAGAGTACTCGATTGATTTTATTGATTCATTTAGAAAATATTCGTTCGTCTTTCTTTTCTTCGTTGTCTTTCTTTGTTGAGATAGAGAGGATTTTCCTTCTTTTCTTTTTCTTTTTTTTTTTTTTTTTTACTTTTTTCAAAAGAAATATCTTCGGAAAAAGGTCGGGAATCAACAAAGTTCATGCATTAATCTTACTTACTTATTTATTATTATTATTTTTTTTTTCTCTTCTTTCTTTCAGGAGGATGCAGGATTGTTGAAAGGGAAATTGAGGGTATTAGTGTTTACTTGTAATATTCATAAGTATGTTTTATCAGGTTGATTGGAAAGAAAATCGAGAGGAAATTTCGAGGCTTTTTTCTCTTTTTTCTTTTTTTTTTTTTTTTTTTTTTTTTATGTGAATTATTTACTGGATAATAAGGAAGTTGTTCTTGTTTTCTTTTTTTTTTCTTCTTTTAAGATGGAAGATAGAAAGAGAGAGAAAGAGAGAAAGAAAGAGAGAGAGAGAGATAGAGAGAGAGATAGATAGATAGATAGAGAGAGAGAGATATAGATAGATAGAGAGAGAGAGATAGATAGAAAAGAGAGCGAGCGAGCGAGCGAGCGAGTGAGCGAGCTTGCGAGCGAGCGGGCCAATCGAGCGTTACCTTGGAATGTTGCGCTGAGGTTGGTGTTATTGGTGGGGTCTCTTCGGCATCCACGCTTGCTGCATTTGGTAATCGCTGCTCTTGCACCGAGGCCAAGCTGAAATGGGTCACAATCAAATGATTTACCAAAGATTATAATCTTTCTATCATTTATACATTTAAAATATACCCATTGATCTTTTTCTTTTCTCTCTTTCTCTTTTTTTTTTTTGTTTTCCATTTACTATGATAATAATTCACTTTGATTGCATCTTTTTATTATCTTAATCAATTATGTGTTGATGTGACAGTTTTATCAATCAATTGTTATATCAATTATTATTATAATTATTATTATTATTATAATTATTATTATTATTATTATTATTATTACAATTTTATGCTGATGATGATATATTTAATATTCGTTTGTATAGAAGATAATTGAGAATGATTAATATTTTAATAATGTATAAATCACTTCAAAATGTTCTATTTATTAGATAACTAAACGTTATTAATATACAATAATATTTGGTTGCGTTATAGTGAGATAAGATTTATATTTTATTATGATGACTCAGCTCTATGGACAGAATTATATCCAATTACAATTTTGACTGTTAGCATTGTCAGAGTAACGAATTCGTGTATATACATTACAATCCAAATAATATTTGTATATATGAAAAAGGATTATCCTTAATGTCCCACATCATTGCTACTTTCAATAACATAGATCTATTACGATCCAAATAATAGATCATTTCGTAGAGGACGAAGGAACGATATACGCACCGTTTCAGCGTAACGAGTGTACCAGTTAACTTCTTGCAACGTCTCAAAGCAGACTCCAGTCTCTCCGGTTCTTCCTTTAGGAACTTCTCCTCGCGTACGATCTTCTCCATTTCGGAACTTAGAAGACCCTTCATACCTTCTTGTAGACTTGGAAATCGTACCTTTAAATCCGCCACGGCTTTGCTGAAACGTAGAGGTATAATTGAAAATAATGTCTATTGAGTATAGCTTCTTTCTTTCTTTATTTCTTTCTTTATCTCTCTCTCTCTCTCTCTCTCTCTTTCTCCTTCTCTAATAATAATAATAGATTTTCAATATGGTAAATCTATATTCTTTGTTTACCTCGATTTATTTAATATCAATGCCATATTCTCGACGTCTGACATATTCACACGTGTTTTTCTATTGATGACATTACCACGAAGTTCCTCCACCGTACTCTCGAGCTCGCTAAAAATTTCGTTAATTAGAGATAATATTTATTGATAATCATTTATAATGATATTATTATGTACATATATATATGGTATATATAATGGTATTATTATATGTATATATATATATATTGGGACATACATATATGTATTTACTTAACATATTATTATAAATGGGAAATGAGAAATTTTACATGAATTATTTTCATTTCCTTTACGTATACAAAAAGTTTTGCTCATCGATAATCTGCCAAGTAAATACATAATCAATACATAGAGTCGATCAAAAGTTCTCCTAAATAATATTAAAAATCAATTATTCTTTATGTAGATTTTTTAGGCAATGTAGTTAGCCTTGTAGTTTTATAGATCTGAAACGAAAAAGAAGTCTCTCTAAAAAGTTACAACGAGAAAGAGGTGTAATTGATTTTTAAAAGTCACATAAGAATTTTCGACCAGTTCTGTATATAAATATTTCAAATAAAGGACTCACGTAAGATCTTTTTCCAGCCTAAGCATTTCCTGTTTGTAGAGGTCTTCCTCTCGACTGAGCCGAACTTTCTCGGCATCACCAGCAGCCCAAGCTGCGTCTCCACCGGACAATAACATTGCTCTAAAAAAAGAGAAAAGAAAAAAAAAAGAAAAAAAAAAAGATAAAAACAATATGTCTACGTAAATTCATATCATTTATCATTTATAAACGTTATTATCTGTAAAGAGAAAATCGTAAAGTTAAAAAACAAGAAAATGATAAATAGATATAATTACCTGATAGTGATAAAAGTATCCCTGATAGTTTCTCGTACAGTATGCGCCTGAGATTGTGACAAACGTCTGAGATTCTTTACGTCCTGTCGAAGATCCTTAGCCTTTTTCTGTAATCCTCTTAATTGATTATACATCTCTGGTGTCAAGGCCAAATCACGATAAACGTATTGACCAGCTACCAAGGCTGCTGGCTTAGGTGGTGGAGTTGGCTTATGTCTCTCTCGTTCTGAAATCATGCGCGTTTTTCTTATTAATTATCGTTAAAGAAAAAAAAAGAAAATCGGAATAAATATATATATATAAATAAATAAATAAATAAATAAATAAATAAATAAAAAAATAAATAAAGTTTTCGATTTATACATATACATACTACGAAGCCTTTCCAGACGTATAAATGACGACATAATAATATATATAGGTATAGTTGTTATTATCGTACATATGTGTATATTTATACGCAGTGTTATATAATTCAACTTATACTCAACTTTATCTCGAATTTGTCTTATCGAGATGGAGATTTAAGCAGATAAAACGAGGGAAAGGATGACAAAGGAAGAAGACAATGAGTAATCCCATAAATGACGATAATGTTACGAATTCGAACACAGGATATTATTATATATATACATATATTATAATGGCGATGATATTAAGCGTACAAGAGTTTTTTTGTATTCTTTACCTTGCGAAGACATCCTCGGCAACGTGGAGGATTTGATTGCCGGTTTCGTAGGCTTTGTATCCGCTAGTCGATGGTAGGCATTGGACACAATCGTACGAGAAGGTGTTAGAGATATTATTATTATTGTGTTAGTTAGTCTCTCTGTTACGTTGAGAGAAATCATTTCTTCTACGTGAAATGCTTCTCGAGTTCTTTTTTTTCTTTTGTTTTCTTTTTCTTTTTGTTTTTTTTTTGTTTTTTTTTTTGTAGTTTTTTCTTCTCTTTTTTTCCCTTCTCCATTTTTTGCTCGAAATTTTATCTTTTTTTCTTCTTATTAAATTAATATCAAGCTCATTTATTAATCTCCTTTGCATTATTTTTAATTAATAAAATAAATGAAAGATTTGGAAGAAGAAAGACAGCAGGCTTCGTTCGAATATTTTATTAAATTCTTTGTTCAAATAAGATTAAAAAGTTTGACATATATTTTGCAAACATAATTATTGCTTGGATTCAATCGAAAGTAAATTGATAAGTGAAAGAGTAATACACTTTTATGTAAAGATTAGTTATTTTTCTTTTATATATATATATACTCAAAATAATTTTCCAACTACAAATAATTTTCCAAAATTATCATAAATTAAGAACAAAAAAATTAATTACTATGATCTTGCGAAAAATTCTTCATTATTTATAAAAAAAATTCGTATTTCAAATGACTCCAGAAAACTTTTATATAAACATTTAATTAATTGAAATAAAAAGAAATTGAATTAAATAATTAGTAAAAGAGAAAAAAACAAAACAAACTAATTCTAATGCAAAAGGATTTAAAAATCGTACATAATGTAGCAAATATATTGTATGTAGATACTTTAACGTAAGAGATCAATCTTTATCGAGCCAAAAAGTAGAGAAGGAGGGAAAAAAAAGAAGAAGAAGAAGAAGAAGAAGAAGAAGAAACTAAGGTTCACCTTTTTGTGTTTACTTATCGATAAACATGCTTTGAAGGAGATTGAAAATCTCGTGAGATGATATGTAACGTGTGTGTGAGTGTGTATGTGTGTGCGTGTGTGTATTTATATGTTATATGTATGTGCGCGCGTGTGCGTGTGTGCATTGATTATTACCTGCGTGTTGGGGGGAATGTTGTTTTGGTGAATTCATATCTGGCGGCTCGTCACTGAAGGACACTGACTTTTCAAAGGACACCGACTTGTCTGTAATAGATGTCGATCAAACAGATTTTTCTTTGCGTGGCTCTCTTGTACGTATGTTGATATAAATATAATATCTTTTTTTGTGATTAGAAGAAGGAATAATAGCATTGTGGTATACATATGTATATGTGCGATAAAAGATAAAAAAATGATGTGCGTATAAAAGAAGAAAACGATCGAAGCGAAACAAATCATATCGAAGGAATCGATCTATCCAAGCTCTTTAATCGGGGAAAGTACGAAAATTCATAGAAAATCTAATTAACTGGATTTATTGCTCTTTTTTTTTTGTTTCTTTTTTTTTTATCATTCATTCGTTCTTCTATATATATATATATATATATTCTACGTGTTTACGTACGCAAGTGCACACTTTTTCTTTCTTTTTCTTTTCCTTAATTAGAAAAGTTTACATTCGTATCCAATAAAAATATTATCTAATAAAAAGTTAAAATTATTTCTACATATATTTGTTTTAGTATTATAGATACACACACACACACACACATATATATATATATTTTTTTTTTTTTTATAGAAAAAGTGCGTACATCGTATTAAATAATTTGTTCTAATGCAAACAAGACATTTCCTGATAAAAAAGGATATAAAGATTAGATTCTAAAAGGTCAAAATTAAAGATTAAGATAATATCGACGTATAAACTATTCATGAATACTAAACAGCGCGTGAATACTATTAGAAGACTCGATCGTCAAAGTTCAAAGGGTTAAAACGCGAATAAAGAGACAATAATAAATTCATTAGATTTTTCGATCGGGAGGTGACGACATGCATGATAGAAGAAGAAGAAGAAGAAGAAGAAGAAGAAGAAAAAGAAGAAGAAGAAAAAGAAGAAAAAAGAAAAAAGATGATAGAAAACAACCATTAAAAAAGAAAAACGTGAAGGAAGGCGTAACGATTGGTGCTGATAGATTATTACAATGACAAATTGATTGGAATTATGTAAAATTTATGTGCCGACAAAAGCGTATAAAATCAATGTAATATGTAAGAAGAGAGCATTGCTAAAGAGAAACGTGGGCGGGTTGGGGCGGGGCAGAAAAAAAGGAGAAAGAAAACAATATGTAAGATAGATAGAAAGTAGAGATACATAGATAGATAGAGATAGATAGAGAGAGAGAGAGA
>NC_140825.1:930000-937500 GCF_050613455.1 Vespa mandarinia | reverse complement strand
AAAAAAATTAATATATATATATATATATATATATATATATATACATATATATACATATATATTCTGTATGAAATGGTGAAAGTGAAAAAATCCCGGTATGATAGTGAAAAGGAGAGAAAAAAGAAAGAAAAAAGAGGAAAAAAAAAAAGAAAAAAAAGGAGCAATAAGCGTGGAATTAAAATGCGATATGCGGCAGTGTGGTGAATACCGAGTAGCGTCGTAGCTCTGTCCAGTGGGTATAGGGGCTGCCGTTGGTGGTATGAACGGAGATCGAGGGGGTCCAGAAGGTGGTCGACCTGGTGGTTTCACGCCGTAGAGGCTGTAAGATTCCTCCAATAGCTCCGTATCGCTGCACCACCCACAACAGATATACACATCCACGCTATCAGTCATCCAAGGGAGGATTTTTTTTTTTTTTCTTTTGTTTTATTGCTTTTTTTTTCTTTTTTTACCGCCACTTTTATCGGGGCCAAATTCGGAGATCACGTGAAATTGACATCATATCACGTATATTTGCTTGTTTGTTTGTTTGTATGTTTGTTTATATGTGCTGCGTGCGATTCGCATGTACATGAAAAAGTGTGTGTATGTACATGAAAAGTGATTTGAAATTGATCCATATTTTTTTTTCTCTTCTTTTTTTTTTTTTTGAAATCGAAATATCGCTTTTGATAGGTATTTCGATAGGAGGACAGGGAAAAATAGAGAGATAATGTGAGATAGATGGATGGATGGATGAATGGACAGACAGACAGTTAATTAATAAATAGAAAGAAAATTAGGGAAACTCTCCTCACCTTGCTTCTTCGTCGATGACAGGTGTCACTGTTCCGGAATACTGCGAATAATAAGGCTCCTCATAGCTGCTACCAGTGCTATAGGGACCAGGTGGATATCTTCCAGTAGCAGATCCAACACCACCACCTCGTTCGGGACTGCTCATGTAACCACTCTCACCGTGCAATCGATCTGCGGGGATCGATTCGTAAGAGTTGAAATATTAAACAACATTTTGTATTTAATGCGTTGTTCCTTATCTTTTTTTTTTTGTTTTTTTTTTGTTTCGTTTTCTTCTTTACTTTTATTTTTTTGTTTTGTTTTCTACTTTCTCTTGTTGTCATTCTCTTACGTTTCTTAATCTTGCTCTACTTTTTCTTTTTTTTATTTTCTTTTTTTTTCTACGGGAAGCATATATAAAAGTCGAGCGAATTTATAACGAACGAATGTGCAAGTGAAATCTAAATATCGTATTTAATATGTAATTAATAATATGGCTAGCGATTTTCAACTTGACTACTTGAAAAGTAATTAACGACGGATAGATAGAGGATAAAGAAAATAAAGAATATATACGGGTTTCGGAGGCGTGCTTATGGAAGGTCAATCAAAGTCTACAATTTTTATTTCTTTTTTTTTCTTTTTTTCTATTTTCCTTTGTTTCTTTTTCTTGTCTAGTTTTTCTTTTTTTTTTCTTTTCTCTCTGATAAGGGATGACGATGCACTACTTTTTTGCGAAAGGTATTTATATATGTAGGTATATATATATATATATATATATATATATATATGTATATATGTATATATAAAATGGAGGACATTCCGATTGGACGAAATCGACTCCTCGTTCGAACGTATTTCCCCGAAGTTAGATTAATGGCCAACATGTTTTACGACGGGAAACGTTCCACCTGCTCGTCCGTTCTCGAAGATTTTAGATTTTGCTACTTTTTTTTTTCTTTTTGCTTTTTTATTATTTTTTTTTTTTTTTTAATTTTTTTTTTGTTTTTTTTTTTTTTGTTTTGTTTTCTTTCAAGGATTCTACTGACCTGGTATACTATAGAGGGAGACCGAGCTGTCTCTAGAGAAACGAGCAGAGCCCCCAAGACTTCCAAGGGGATTTTTGCCGCACTGGTAGCTGCGAAGCGGCTTGGCTGGCGGCACCGCGCCACCTCCTAATTCATCCATCCAAAAAAGTCAAACAAAATGAACCGGGAAGAGTGGTTGTATACCGAGAGATATATGGAACTTCGCGAGCACTTCAATGAATTGAATGTTTTAACGGTCCTCTTATTCTTTTCTTGCTATCTATTGGTTTCTTTTATTTTCTTTTATCTTATTTCATTCCTTTTCTCTATACTTTTCTCTTATTTTTTGGCTCATTGTTATTCTTTTATTCCTTTTCCTAGGTAATTCTTTTCTCCCTCCCGCCCCTTTCACTACCCTCTTTGTTTCAATCGTTAAACCTTTGATAAATAGGAAAAGTACCGATGAGTATATAACTTTTTCTTTTTCTTTTCTTTTTTTTTTTTTTTTTTTTTGAAGCGAACTCGAATATTTCGGGTCGATTTTTTTCTTCCTTTTTAAATATTACATTTCTACGTTATCCATAAGAATTTTTAGATGTATATAGTTGTTCTTTTGTAATTTCTTTTTGTATATAAAATAACTGAGAGATGAGTACAAATAATTTATTATAGAAAATATGTTCAAAAAATTAATGATAAATTAGAAACTTGCAAAATAAGAAACTCAATCTCTTTAATTATCTATAACTTTCTTACGTGTAATGAACAAATTTTTTTAAATTACGAAAGATTCCAATTTTTCTATATTAAAATCGATTAAAAAAAGAAAAAAAAAAAAAAAAGAAAAAAAGAAGAAGAAAAAGAAAAAGAAAGAAAAAAAGGAAAAAAAAAGAAACGAAAAAGAAAAAAAAAGAAGGAAAAAAGAGCAGAGAAGAGGCAATAAAACAAAAAAAGAAAAAAGAAATAAAAAGGATCCGAAACAATCGAGTTCAATCATAATTTTTCGAGACCACTACAAAATTCTAGAATTAATAATACATCAAATATTTTTCTTATAAGATGCAAATGTACGTATGTACGAATAAACAAATAAATAAATAAATAAATAAATAAATAAGTAAATAAATAAATATGTATCTCGCATTTTAGCAAAGGATCATATCGAACCGAAGAAATCTCGGACAAGGCGATTCTTTTGTCCAAGTCGGAACGGTGCCTCGAGTCCCTTTGATTCGTTCAACGATCGAGCAAGGATGTAAGCATAAAATTTAATTAATTCGAAAATAAAAAGCCATCAATAATCATTGTACGGAGTTTTTGCATGCTCTCTCCTCTTATTGGTTGATTTTTATTTTGTTTTCTTTTTTTTTTTCTTTTCTTTTAGGCGGGGCGACGAAGGAGGGGTGTGGTGCACTTGGAAATTTTGTTATTTGCTTACTCGGCAACCTGTGTTTTTAGTATTATTAATCACAGAGTAATCGATCGGTCTTAATTAGTGTCGATACCAGACAGGGTAGTAAAATGACGTAATTAGTAGAGTTTCAATGCAAACAGAGAAAAGGGTGGATTAAGGGGATGAGAGGGTTAAGGGTGAAGGGGGTAAAAGTAGATAGGGTCGATCGGTTAACGTTCTCGTTTCGAATTCGAGGCTTCGCCGATTGAAAGGACTTTGCCTTTGAGTTCTCGAGAACGAAACTGAAATGTTTTGATTTCGATCGATATTAACTTTATATATATATATATATATATATATATATATATATACATATATATACATATATGTATATATATATAATATATAATATATATATACATATATGTATATATATATAGTATAGAATATATATATACATATCGAGCAAAACGAATCGTTTGCAAAATGCAGAGAGAGAGAGAGAGAGAGAGAGAGAGAGAGAGAGAGAGAGAGATATCGTGCACGAGTTGCTTTGGATGCTGAGAGAATATTGTTTTTAAAACATGAGAGAGAGACGACTAACATGAAATTGGGAAACATGCTAGGATGTACAAGTTCGATAAGCTAATCGATTATTACATATGTATGTATATATACAGAGATATATATATATTAATTTGAAACAATGAATCGATAATACTAATATATTTTTAACATTTTATATCCAAATAGATAATGTTAGAAAATGTAGAATTCTTTTCTTTTCTTTTCTTATGTTTCATTTTTTTGTTTGGTTTTCTTTTTTTTTTTTTTTTTTTGTAAATGAAAAGTAGATATTAATTCTTGCGTAAAAAAGAAGAAAAAATTGTATGCAAGCTAGGCCAAAAAGAATCATTTAGGAATTTTCATGGATGCCTATTTCGACGTATTTAATTTTTAATTTAGATATAAAACATTCGACTGGCGATATTAAATCTATCGAAGAAATTTCCATTCTTTATATTAAGAAGAGGGAAAAAAAAGAAAAACAAAAAAAAAAAAGAAAAAACAAAGGTTCTTTTAAAAAATCGAACAACTAACATGATTTTTAGACAGAACAATTCTCGATAGATTTAATATTTTCTTTTCTCTTTTTTATTATTTATTACTATCAGTATTGAATCGGAGAGAAGAAAAGCTACGAAATAGAAAATTGTACGGAATAAATTTTCTCTCGTTTTTATATTAGCGCAGCTTCCCATTGTAGGATCGATTCAAATCGTCTCTTTTAAACGTGAAAAGTGTTCTCGACTCTTGGAAGACTAAGAGACACCGTTTTCTCGATGAAATCGGCCACGAAATGGTCGTCTATTGTTAGCCGTGCGCACAATTTAAAATAAAAAAAAAAAGAAAAAAAAAAAAAAAAGAAGAAAGAAAGAAAGAAAAGGAAAAAAAAAGCAGAAAGAAATATGCGCACGTATACCTGGTGTAGATAATGGCTTCGGTTGTGTTGGGGTTGCATTTGGTCCTGCCACTACCGACGATGCTGCTGGACTATACGCCCTTAAAAGAGATCCACCTCGTGGTAAAGTACTACTACCACCAACGTAATATCCACCACTACCGGAATTGGAATTTTTTGCTGTCTGAAAATACATAAAATTATTTTATTTATTGTACATCGATATATTAATCTTCTTTATTTTATTTCGATATATATTTTTATATGTTTTATTATTCCTTTAAACAGGTCATTAATTAATTCTATATGTAAATCTGTATATATTTGTAATTTTTTGTATCTAAATTATTTCAATATTTATGTATGTTTATTATTTTTATTCAATTTAATCAAAAAAGAAACTAAAATTTCTATAAAAAGAAATCGAGAACAGCGTTAATTAATAATAATATGTAATAAATCATAAAATGAAATGAATAAATAAAGTTATATAATATAATTAATTAATTACAAGCGTTGAGATATTCTATTAAAAGGATAATAAGTATTTATCTGTTTGTTTGTTTGTTTGTTTGTTTTTTTTTCTTTTCCTATTTGAAGTATCATATTACTCGTTCTAACGTTAATTTAACGTTAATGAACACATAACAGATAATTTAGTTTCTAAATATCCATATAGTGCAATTTCCTATAGATAAAAAAATAGTTTTATAACGAATCGAATTCTGTACGATAACTAGCAAAGAAGAGTCTTTAATTAAGCAAGCATTACAGTGCACTTCAAATAGAATTTATTCGATTCGATTTCACTATTTTCTAATCTCTCCGTTTGCTTTCTAGTCAATTTGCTCGAGCATGTATAATACAATAGCTTATTTTGGCGGGAAATTCAAATGCTATCACGCGTACAAATCGAACGTTTCTTCTTCCCTTCTTTTTTTCTTTCTTTCTTTTTTTATTTCATATTATCTTTCTTTCTCTTTTTCTTTTTTTTTTTTTTTTGAATTTCGCTATTTACCAACAAAATTTTTAATACTTATACATTTTAGATTTGAAATTGTTACGATTTCAGATACAAAATTAAAAATTTCCAATATTGTTTGTTGGCCAATGCAATAATTGGATATTTTGTTTTTTGTTATGCGAAATTTCAAATTTTCACATTTTTCAATATTTCATTTTACCAATAATAAACAAATACCATTTCATAAGCCAATACAATATTTATATTTGTCAAAAAATTTTCGATATTCATATAATTCGATAATTAAAAATATTAAAAATTAGAAAATCCCAATTGCGTTTATTGTCATATAGAGAGATTATATTGTATGATAAAATAAGAAAAGAAAGGAATAGAAAGAAAAGAAAAGTAGGCGTAGAAGGTGTCAAAAAATGTTCAATATTCATATAATTCGATAATTAAAAATATTGAAAATTCGAAAATCCCAATTGCGTTTATTATCATATAGAGAGATTATATTGTATGATAAAATAAGAAAAGAAAGAAAAAAAAGGAAAGAAAAAAAAAGAGAAGGAAAAAAAGAAAAGGAAAAAAGAAAAGGAAAAAAAGAAAAGGAAAAAAGAAGAAAAAGAAGAAAAGGAAAGTAGGCGTAGAAGGTGTCCTCCTTCCCTAACTATAATCTTCGGAAAATGTTGAGGAATCAAAGGCACATGTTAAGGTCCCTTCTCCTTCTTACCGATTTCAAGGAAGCGTAAAAGCAAACAGGCTTTGCTGATTCGCATCGATTTCCCTTCCTTAGTAGTTGTTACTCATGCAGTACGTTCGGCAACGTGATCTGTGCCTTTTATATTGTCGTTACTCGAATTAAAAATAGAAAAAAAGAGAGAGAGAGAGAGAGAGAGAGAGAGAGAGAGACAGAGAAAGGGAAATATAGATAGATTAGACAGATAGACAGATAGATAGACAGATAGATAGATAAATAGATATATCTATAGAAGGAAATAGAAATAAAGCTACAGAGAAAGAGAAAGATTAGGAGACAGAGAAGTTACGACAGATAGATCAAATGAAAAGGAAGAAGGGGTTTTAGGATAGAAACGGAGCTTGTTGCTAGTTAGACAGGAAACTCAAGAAGGATAGGATGGTGTTTTTAAAAGGTGCCGTGTCATAATCGTCCATTCAAAATTAGGATATATAGTTTGATTTTGAATTTCGATATTAAAAACAACGAGTTTGTGTAATATTGTTTGTGTTATAAGTTTAATGATCGTAATAACGTATTAAAAATTTTCGATCATATTGAAATTAAAATTTTTCCCTATCGATCGTTAGAGATCTTTCTTTCTTCTTTTTTTTTGTTTTCTTATCGATTGACAGAAATTTTTTTCTTTTCCTTCTTCTCTTGTCGTTTTTTTTGTTTTTTGTCTTTTTTTGGAAGATACTGAAAGATATCGTTGATCCATCGGAAGATAATGAGTGACGTTAAGAATAATGAAGAAATCGATGTTATCACCTAATATCCTTGTATTCTCTTGTTTCATACTTTTTGAATATCTAATAAAAAGTGTGACCTTGGAATCTTCCATCTTGAAGATCGACGAGAAGTTCGGGAAAAAAGTGAAAAGTTCACCATTGCATATGATCTTGCTTACTCAGAAAGATTATATTCAGGTAAAATATTTGATTATGGTGTTGATATAGAATACAGAGGAAGTTTAAAAATTTGTCAAAAAAAAAAAAAAAAAAAAAAAAAAAAAAAAAAAAAAAAGTATTTTTTAACTGTTTCTGTCAATTTTATTTTTGATCGACAAGTAAAACTACAGTCTCAATAATTTTTGACGAGAGACTTTTATAATATACAATATATAAATATTTT
>NC_140825.1:910000-927500 GCF_050613455.1 Vespa mandarinia | reverse complement strand
TTCTCTTCTTTCTTCATTTTTTTTTTTTTTTTTTCATTTTTCTTTTATAAATAGAACTCCCGTTTCACACCATTGCAGTATTCAATTGTTTCGTCAATTTATTTTACGATAGGACTATTACATTATAATTTATTCATTAACACTCAATTAAAATAACATTGAAATACATTTGATTATTATATATTTACTTTTATTTATTATATATAAGATGAATAATAAGTTTTTATTGTTAGGATATTTAACAAAGATTAGTATATAAATAAATAATTTACAATTTACTAAGCGAGATAATTTATGAAATAATTGAAGAATATAATAGACGAGATAATTGATTGGACTCGGTGTCCTTGAGAGAGAGAATAAAAAAAAAAAAAAAAAGAAAATGAGAAAATAAAAAAGAAAAAAAAAAGTACGCTATATTCTTCGTAAACGATAAAGTGCATACATAAAAGAAAAGGAAAACAAAAGTAAAGTGTAAAAAAAAAAAAGAAAGAAAAGAAATAAAAAGTTATCGTAATAAAAGGAGGATGTTGGCAATTAGTTAATTACGTAAGACAGTAGCGATGCGTCCCATCCGTTGGTCCGCATCCGGACACGCTTCTATAGAACACTTTCCCTTCGACTGCTGTTTTATGAGTTTCTCGATCTTCATGGTAAAAAAAAAGTATGCGTATAAATTACGAAGATATATATATATATATATATATATATATATATATATATATATACGTATTATAGATACTTTGTAACACGTATGTTAAGCGTTATATCATTACGTATTCTCTTACTCGAATGATATAGCAAATTTTAAATCTGTCTATTCAAAGAGAGAGAGAGATTAACTGACTGAATTTCGATCTCAAAAAAGGGATCTCCGTAACCGCCTTCGCTTTCACTTTCACCAAAATTTGCTCCACTTTATCTCTGTCTTTCTCTTTATTTCCTTTCTTATTTTTTAGCATTGTAAACGTGTATATTTATAGGTATACAAGTATATATATATATATATATATATATATATATATATATATATATATATATACGCATATATATGTATACAGGGTGTCGAAAAATTATTCGTACAAATTTATACTTTAATGAAAATTTATGACAGTACACGTATAAGATAATTAAAAAAGGTATTTCTCGGATTTGTATTTTCCAGATTTACTTTTTCTTTGTTTTTCTTCTTTCTTTTTTCTTATTTTATTAAATCAACGATTTTACGTATGTATAATTTTTATGTTCACTCGATACTTCAAAAATATGATCATATTTTTACATGAATTCGTTTATGTCCATCTCTTGTATGTCCTCCTCATTGTATTTTTTTTTATACATAAAAAAAGAATTCAATTCAAGATCATAATTTAAAATCATTTAAACGACATTAGATAATAATTTTTACGATTGTCTATTATAACATGTAAAATTGTACAAATTATTTTCTAATAATTAACATACGTATGTATATATTAGGGAGATAGGAAAGTAATGTCGTTTCTGCGCATGTTGATATTTGATTGTGATTAAAAATAAAAACTTGTTAAAAATTTAGTCGTTTGAATTTAATTCAAGAAAGCGACATTACTTTCCGGTCCCTCTAATATATATACATATATATATATATATACATACGTATATATATACATACGTATATATATACATATATACTGTGTACTTATGTACACAGATCGGTAGGTTTTTTTTTGTCAACATTTTCGAGAAGAACGTGACATAATTCATCTTCGGAGAAATTCCCCCCGATTGGCCGTAATTTTATTTTGTTTTATTTTCTTTGATACGTCATCCTCGATCGTACTTGACCGAGGCACGTCTTTCTATTTTACATTTTTCATTTCTCATCAATATCTCAAGGTGTTCGGATCGCTTTCTCTATTCAGTCAGTTAATACGCAATATCTTAAAATTAAATTGTAAGTGAATTATCATTTTAATGTAACGTATTTTTTATTCATAATTGTCATAATAATTTAATCGAACAATTAATATTATCGATCAATAAGTGAATTATTAATTTAATATTATAATTATATATATATACATTATGTATTACATGCAGATAATTAATATTACTGCTCGTTGTAATTTATTAACATATCAGAAATTTTTAATAAACAATATTTCCATATATCGTTATTATTTTATTCGTAATATTATTTAACATCGTCGTAATATGTAAATATTTTTCATTCGTAACTCAATAAATAAATATAAAATAAGATTAAATATATATATATATATTTTTTTTTTTTTTTAATTACAACTACTTAATTACATATCTAATTAAATATTTATCTAATTATTTCATACAACAACGTATAGTTCGATAAAATTTACATTAGTCTCATTTATATGAATGTATATAAGTTCACAATATTTTAACTTTTCAAATTTGAAGACAAACTTTATTCGTTTATTTATTGTTTAGAAGAATATCATTTAACGAGAGATCAATCTAATTATTACGTACATATTATGCAATATCCAGCTCGATATATGTAAGTAAATAATGTGATTAGCGAGATTAAATGATAGTGTATACCTAACCTATGATTATTCATAACGTAACTATGAAAAATTCCAATATTAATTACCTATCAATCACAAAGTAAATTTATATGGATAAATAAATGAATAAAACTTTGAACGAACTTAATGAACAATGGTAATTACTATATACGTTTATGTAATATCTAAATCGCTATATCTGTATATTATAGTCATTTAGAAAATTCACGAACAATTTTTAATGGAACAAACTCGTTACGTAATAATTTCCTGTTAATCCAGTTTTAATATAATACTTGATATTTCCATTGAATCTAACCTTGGCAAAAATTTGTGTAAAAATAAAATGAAAAAGATCTTACAAATCTCGAGAATAAAAAGATTTACGTAAATGAAAGGAATATGTCGTAATATCTGTTCAAAACTTATTCGTATATTTTTCTTCTTCGTCGTCGTTGTCGTCATCATCATCATCATCATCATCATCATCATCATCATCATCTTCATCATCTTCATCATCTTCATCATCTTCTCCTTGAGAAAGACGTTCTTTCGCCGAGTAACAACGAAAAAAAGAGACGAAGAGAGCTTCGAGTGGAGATCCTACATTTTGTCTATTTTTATTTCTTTCTTTCTTTCTTCCTTTTCTTTTTTTTTTTTCTCTTTACAAAACATTTCTTACACTTCGAGTTTTTCTCCTCTCTTCCTTCTTCTCTTCGTTGGAAGGCGGACGTACGTATCCGACTTTCTTCTCTTCTCTTGAGAACATAGTAAACGTTTCCGGTCGAGTTAACTATACGTCGTTGAATTATTTTCTTCCTACACAGGATAATGCTTTTTCTTCTCTTTTCTTCCTTTTTTTTTCTTTTTCTTTTTTTTTAATTATCCATCTCGTGAAAGATAAAAATATACTTTTATTATGACGAGTTAATTGCACGATCGTTATGCGAATAATTCGTTAACGGGGATAAATTTTCATGAATTATTAATTGGGAATAAATAAAGATAATTTATTTTCATATTTATTTTTTTCTTATAATTATTTATTAAGAAAGATAAAGGTATACGTTTCGTGTAAAGTCAATTAAATCGTCGATTAGATAATTGATTTATTGGGACAAGCTTTTTTTTGTAAATAATATTAATTTTGAAAGGCACTTGCACAAAATGAATCATGTATTTTGGTAAACGGAAAAAATGAAATATATGTATATTTCATTTAACGATATAATATATATATATATATATATATATATATATATATATATTGCGACCTCGTTTAAATATAGTTTTACCTTCGCCAACCAGTAATCCACGTGCTCATGAAGCATGAATACCAAGTGCAAGGATATTTCCTCTTGTAAAGACATTCACACAAAGACGAATCTTTGTTAGATTAATCCTAATCATTTGAAGTTCGTATCGAGAATGAAAATTATTAATCTATATTCACGTACCATTATGGTATATGAAGATCGTGATCTATTCTAATCGTGTGAAATAGTTCGAGAAATGACATTTCGAATTTTTTCTTATGCAAGATCTTTTAAATTAAATAAAATAAAATTATTTAATTCTTTAATGCATTTACGCATTTGTCAATTATAAAAATACATACCGAAGCTTTTATTTAATTATTTTTAGAATGACAAATATATATATATATATATATATATAGGTATAAAAAATACATTCATGTTTTAATTTAATCATTTAGCCATTCTTTTTACAGCTTAATACGATGTAATATATTTTTTTATATAAAAAAAAAAAAATAAAAAAGAAAAAAGAAAAAGAAATTAAATAAACAAAAATCATACATTAAAAGGTTAATAAATTTTATAAATATTTAAAATCCATTTCTAAAAAAAAAAAAAAAAAAAAAAAAAATACATTTTATACGTAGAAAACAAAAAAATTGTACTCTGTGTTTGCGTCAGTAAATGTAAAAAATTATTATAATATATTGTAAATATCTTATGCGTACCAAATGATTTGTAATACGCGATAAGAATATATAATGTCAAATGAAACTAATCTTATATGATCTTAAAACAGGAACAACAAGTATTATTCAATACTAAGAATCGATCGTTACGAAAACACTATTTCGAGAATGTACGCACTTTCAAAGAATTTCAAAGGTACATTTAACATATAATCAAGAGAAGGAGGGAGGGAGGTAGGGAGTGGGGGGGGGGGAGAAAGAGAGAAAAGAGAGAAAGGAGTTCTCGGTTGATCTACCAAATAGATCAAAGTCATCAGTATGGGTACCGTAATTCTATAGATTTGTAGTGATCTTTAAAGTATTTTTACAATCACTTTAATACGACATTACGAGGCCTATGATACTTGTAAATCTTACAATGTATAATCTGTATCAGAAAAAGAGTTTTTTTTTTTCCTTTTTGAAAATTCATACGTGTACGTGCGTAATAAGTTCAACGATTTAATTATTTCAATAGAAATTAGGTTTGAAATTTGATATATTTTTGAAAAAACTTTTGCGATTTACGTAATAGATCTAACGATACGATTTAATAAATTGATTTTTTTATAGGTCGATTTAAAATTTTCTACATGCACTTATATTGGAGTTATTTATACATATTATATTGTTAGTAATATTATAAAAATTATTGTTATAAATATTTGGGTTGAATTATTTCATATATAATATTATTACGATTAATACTATAAAAAAAAAAAGTAGTATTATACGATTATTATTACGATATATTATTACGATATATTTATTTGTATTAAATATAGTTACATTTTTCTAAGGATCAAAGCGAATGGAGAATGGATGCATTAACGAGTTTCATGCTCATTAACGCTTCAACTTCTTGACGACAGGATAATCGAGCAAATGAAAAATGGTGGGGATGCAGAAAGGGAAAGGCGTTCTTTAAAGTTTCGCCTGGAATATCTCGATGTCTCCCCCTCGACAAATGTTACTTCTGTTTATTTATTTATATATACGCAATATATATATATATATATATATATATATATATATATATATATATATCTCATGTCTTAACAGACGTAACAGATGTAAAACGATAATATATTGTTTGATTTAAACTTTAGTGAAAGTTATCGAAAGTATAAGACGAAAAAAAGAGAAATATATATATATATATATATATATATATATATATATACAAGGTGAACGAAAAGAAGTTCTCATATAAATTTTCTTTATAATGTGATCATAATTGATAATATATATATATATATTTTTTTTTAATTTAGTTTTAAAAAATCACGAGGAAAAAGAATGTAATTGATAATTAAAATCATCTTAGAAGATTTTCGATCCAGCCTATATGCATCTAAGGTTCATTGTACTCATTAATATTTTCTACATTTTCATACAAGGCGAACATGTTTTACACTCTCTTAATAAGATAAATTGTAGTATTACAAGTATATGATGTCAACTTAGAAAAAGACGTTCTAAACGATAAGATACATACAATTTTTCATAGAGATAAATATGAACGAGATTAGAATTACTGATATACATTATAATTTTCCTTTCTTTTTTCGCAATCAGGATCAACATTCACATTCTATTTATTTGCATTCATTAATTGAGATTTTTGTTTGGTCTTTTCTTTTTTTTCAATTCATAAACAACCTTTTAAGATAACACATACACACACACACATATATATAAATATATAAAATTCTGAATGTAATAGCATTTAATTATATAATAACTTTACAATATTGCTAACCGCATAATAATTTGTACGATAAAGTGTATAATACTATGCAAGACTATATACAAATTATACGTATTATATTTATTATTATATATTTAATAAATATTATAAATATATATATATATATTTATATATATATAGTGTGTGTGTGTATGTATGTTTGTGTATGTATGTGTATGCGTGCTATGTTTAGAAATGAAATACAAATAACATGAGATCAGAGTTAACCTTGAAAGAAAAATATCGTAAGAACGTTTAAGGAAAAAGATGGAAGAACATCGAATTGTTTATTTGCAAGATGATGAAGGGAAGAAATATAGAGAGTGGGAAATCGAGCAAAATGTGAGCGTCTCGTAAAGTAGGAGAACGAAGCAAAAGGCGAATCACCATCGTGGGTTGCGTAGGTAGGAGGTAGGTAGGTAGATACATATATACATATATATATATATACATATATATATACATACATACATACATACACCTTTCGAGAGTTTACCAGTTATACGTCGAACAGTTAGAGCAGCGGACAGTTACCTTCACGTTTCGAGATCGAGAGGATCTGTTTTGTTCTCAGGTGTGACATAGACCGATTTATAAACTAGCGTGCGCGCGCGCGAGAGAGAGAAAGAGAGAGAAAGAGAGAGAGAAAAAGAGAAAGAGAGAGATTAACTTCTCGGTGAGTTATTTCCTATTTTTTTTTCTTTTTTTTTTTTTTTTTATTATTATATATTTGTAATTAATTTCTTGTTCATCGTTTATATCATATTTTTATTTTATTGATATTTGAGAAATTTTTTTGCTGATTTTGAAAATCTTCCTTTTTTTTCTTTCCTTTTTTTTTTTTTTTTAATAATTGTTTATATATAATATATTATTTGCACTATATATATATATATATATATATATATATATATATATATTGAATTTATTTATAAATAAGTGTTATCAAAAGTAAAAATTGATAAAGTTATAATAATAAAATGATAATTAATAAAAAAAATTGTAATAAAATCAATTATAAATAATTTATTATAAGCAAATAGTTTAACATTATAAAATAACACTTATTTATTAATGAATTCACAAAGAATATACATAAATACGCATGTAGTATATAATATAATGTATTCACCAATAAAAGGGTCATTGAACTGGATGTGGTATGTAAATAATTCGATGTAATATGATCGATTGTTCTAGAAAGAAAAGGATAAATAAAAATAAAAAAGAAAACGTTAATATCTCTTTTACCACAAGGAAAATGTTGTCGATAAAGTAACCTCGTTACTAACGTTTCACAGGAATATCAAGCACCAGTATTGCGCAAGTAATATAACTGGGCATCCAGTTCACCTCGGTTCCCCCATAAAACTTCTCTTGCTTCATACTGATTGAATTCAAATTGATTAACGATTGCATAGTCATTAAAGTCCGTGCTAACACAATTCTTAAAAAATAAAGAAAACAACAAAAAGAAAAAAAAAAAAAAAAAAAAAGAAAAAGAAAGGAGAAAAAAAAAGATGATCGATGTCGATCGAATAATTTAATACACAAGAAAAAAAAAAAAGAAAAAAAAAAAGGAAAAAAAAAAGATGGACTATGGCGAAATCGAAAAAATATATCTAGATCATTTTTATCTATTTTTTCTTTTCTGTTTTTTTTTTTTTTTTTTTTTTTTTTAATTAGAGGTCATTCGAGAAGAGGAGGAATCGATCGATTCGACTCAAAGACAATGAGTCGAACGTTGTTGATGTATTCGTTGTTGGCTTTGACCAACGTAAATGCAATTTCGACAGTATGGCAACCATTACCTTCACCTCATGTACCAAGCACGAGTGTCCTTCGTCAGGAGGCAAAATTATACGGAAGCTTAACACCGGCTAATTCTCCTTATGATATCGATGGACAGCTGATCGATTTGTCACACGAACAGGAACAATGTTCTTTATACAAGATTTCTATGAGTCAACAGCTTTACTTCGAGGTCAGTTTTGAGATCACAATTAATTAATTAATTAATTAACTAATTTGTTCAGTGATTTTTTTTATTCACTTGTTTATTAAATATTTAAAAAAGTTTTTAACGTTTAAAAAATTTTGTTCACTCATATTGTATCTCTCTTTAAGAATAAAATTTATATATTAAAAAAAAAAAAAAAAAAAAAAAAAAAAAAAAAAAAAAAGAAGAAAAAAAAATAATGACTCGCGAACTTTAAAAAAAATAAAAACAGCTCTTGTATTTATTTAATTAGGTTTCATCAGAATTTGTTCAATCAATTTCTTAGGTATTATTATATATATCATAGTTGTTACCTAATTATTTGTATTGGAGATTTTGCAACGAACAGATACACTGGATATTTATGTAATAACTTTCAATACCCTTTTTTTTTTCCCTTTTACACAAATCTGTACGATTTTGTTTCCATTAAGGAAGTATACTTTTGGTTGTATTATATAGTTTTACCGGTGTTATGTGGTTACTAGTATTTTTCTGGTTACTATTATATAGTTGATACTATAATTATTTGTCGGAGATAGTAAAAAAAAGAATCTATTTCATTAGATATTCATCTAATAATTTTCAAAATCACTTTTTACTTAATACATTTATTAAAGACTTTTACTTTTATTAAGAAATAAATTTCTAATAATATTATATAGTTATCTCGTTATAACTATTCGCGTTTGAAATTTTACTTATTAGATTATTCACCTAATAATTTTCTTTATATATATATATATATATATATATATATATATATATATATATATAAAGAAAAAAAAAAAAAAAAAAGAAAAGAAAAGAAAAAAAAAAGAAAGAAAAAAGAAAGCATAAAAGATTACTTTAGATTACAATGAATTATTTCTTCATAAGACGCTTTATTCGTATTAGAAAGTACACTTTTAAGTTTTCAAATGTTGCTAAAAGTAATCATAAAAATGTGCAAAATTATGTCGATAGAAAAAAAAAAAGAAGGGAAAAAGAACTATAAC
This sequence comes from Vespa mandarinia, assembly GCF_050613455.1. Classification (NCBI taxonomy): domain Eukaryota; kingdom Metazoa; phylum Arthropoda; class Insecta; order Hymenoptera; family Vespidae; genus Vespa; species Vespa mandarinia. The sequence continues at coordinate 918,235 of NC_140825.1, read as the reverse complement.
TCCACAATTACATAACTATTAGACATTTGTATAAACAATCAAGTTGCAATTCATGATTGCAGTTGAAATTTTTCTTTCTTCTTTCATAATACCATGTCTCCCCTGTTTCAACGTAGACACTTTTTTTCCTTTCGATAACAATCAACACGTTTTATTTATTTATTTATTTATTTATTTATTTACTTATTTTCTCATTCTTTCTTTCTTTTCGTTACAGTACATTCATTACAAGATCGACATGCCGAATATAAAAGAGTTTACTCTGTGTATATGGTCCAAGTTTCACAATCATACCAACGATCATCCTCTGTTTTCTTATGCAGGTGAGAATGTCACTTATATGTTTCTTTCTTTCTTTCTTTCTTTCTTTCTTTTTTTTTTTATTTACTCTCTTTCCTTTTCTTTTCTTTTCTTGACTTTTCCTTTCCTTGCCTTGCCTTTCCTTTCCTTTCCTTTCCTTTCCTTTCCTTTCACCTTACACTTTGCCTCATGCGTTTAAATTAAGATAGCGAAAGTCGTCTTTCGTTCGTTCTTCTCTCCTGATATCCCTTTAGATATCGATATATATATATATATATATATCGAAGTTGATGTGAAAAGGAACATTCGTCAGACTTGTAGAGAAAAAGAAAAAAGAATATTCAAGAAAAATCATCAATATTATTTAATTTGTCGATTCCGTTACATTTATTTATTTAATAATTTTCTCATTCAGAATTTCGTTCACATTCAGATTTTCTCATTAGGTTTCATAGAATTTTAACTTCGACTAGAAAGTTTATATTTTACTTCGATATATATTGATATAGATCGAAGTTGTTGCGAAAAGAAATGTTCACGAAAGGTGTTGAAAACGAAAGAAAAGAAAAAAAAAAAAAAAGAGAAATCATCAGTATTTTTAATAATTGATCAAATCATTTGACTAATAATTTTCTTTAGGTATTTGTTCATATATTTGTTGATACTTTATTTCAATTGAAACGTATATTTTTAATTAATTTTTATAACTAATTATTTGAGATCTTGATTTGTTAAACATTCATCTGTTAGATTTATCATTAGATTCTGTTTTTTTTTGCTTTTTTTTTTTTTTTATTAATTTGTTAGATGTTTTCCTTTTTATTAAAAAATATACCTTCAGTATATATATATATATATGTATAATTGATATATATATATATATATATATATATCAAATATACAGTTTATTATATTATAATTAACATTATATATTTATTGATAAATTTATTTATTAGATTTTTATACTTTTTAAATTGTATACTTTTCTTTAGCAATATTATACATATATATATATATATTATGTATATATAATATATATATAATATATATATATATATTATATATATATATATAATATATGTATAAATATAGTAGGTATTATATAGATAGAATATTACTATGTATAGTTATTATTATAACTATTCGCTGGAGATTTTAGTAATTGAGTTAATATCAACATGTATTATATATATATATATATATATATATATATATATATATGTATTTATATATAGTTATATTAAATGAATATGAAGTTATTACGTGTGAGTTATCAAAATAACGAAAGCGAATAACTTTCCAAGGCGAATTTTAGAAAGGCACTTTGTCTGGATTACTCAGACGCTTCGTTTCGTTTATAGTTTCGTTTGGTTTCGCGGTAAAGTCACCTTCCCTTTTCCTACCGTCATCGAATCTTTCACATACTCGATGTACATTATTAACGTGGTGTGGTAAATCGTAAAGTTTGATAGTAATAAAAAATTTGCAAAGTCGTTAAAGAAACTTTCTAGCCATCTTAACGTGTGGCCTTATATGTACATAGACACTATATTTGATTTAGAAAAGAGAGAGAGAGAGAGAGAGAGAGAGGGAGAGAGAGAGAGAGATGGAGTATATAAAAATATTCATATTCGTTGAGATTTTTTTTTTATTATGACTTGACGATGGTTTATTATGAATTTGTTTTTAAAGATTTTTTTTTTTTTTTTTTTTTTTGGAAAAATTCATCTCTCTTTTTTTCTTCCTATTTACTTTTTCTTTTTCTTTATTGACCAAAGGATACATCTTCAAGTAATTCTACAAGAAATTTATGTGACTTGTAGTATGATATATACAGGTTGTGGGAAAAGTTTCTAGTTGGATCAATAATTTCTCGTGTTATTTTAAAATTGTAGCCGGGCTTGTAGTTTTACGATCTGAAGGGGAAAAAAGTTAGCCCGTAACATCTTCTCGATATAAGGATAATTGATTTTTAGGACCATCTAGGAAAACTTATGACCCACCCTTTAGGAGCGATGTAATATATATATATATATATTTTTTTTTGTTATTTTTATTTTATATATTAAACTTTTTGTTTTTTTTTTTTCTTTTCCTTTGGATTTTATAGATCTTGTTAGGAAGATCAATAAAATTGATATTACATCGTAATTATATCATTGTGAAAGTTAATGTTTTGTTATCATCGAACTCCTTTTTATAGGATCGATAGAACGCCATAAAATACATATAATATATAATATAATATATAACACGACCATTAAAAAAATAATAAATAAATAAATAAATAAGTAAATGCATTTTATAGATATTTTTAGGATGATCTATAAAATTGTCATTATATATCGTAAAAGTTAATCTTTTTTATTATGATTTCATATGTTTTAAGTCTCGATAGATTTACGAAATGCATACGAAACGTGATTATTTATAAAATGAATATATTCATTTTATAGATTTATTTAGAAACATCTCTAAAGTTTTTATTACGTTATCATTGTCATGATCATGATCATGATCATCATCACTATTATTTTATAAAGGTCAAGGTTAAAGTCAAAGTTTAGAACGATTTAATTTATTCTATGATCTATAAAACTTCTAGAAATATAAAATCATCTGCCATAAAACATAAGAAAACTATAAAGAGCTATTTTTACCATAAAACTAATTTTAGTCAAGACTTGAGAACTATAAAAGTCTAAATTTATATTTGTCATCGCATCTTATATATATATATATATATACAAACAAAAACAAACAAAAAGAAACATGTAAAAAAAATTTCTTTATTATACACCTAACTAAAATTCCTCATTTTATAGATGAAAATCTACTCGATCTATTATAATCAATATAATTCTTTACTATTAAACTTATAGATCATTTTAGATCATTTCTAAAAGATATTTTATCAATCTATTATAATTTGCTACTATACTATAGATCATCTCGTATCACTTACTAAAGAACATTTATATATATATATTAAAAAAAAAAAAAAAGAGAAAAAAAAAGAACGCTTACTTGATCGCAAATACATTTTTCCTTTTTTTTATTTTTTTTTTTATTTTTTACTGGAAACAATAATCGAACAACGAATTATGTAATATCTAGTGAAGAAAATGCATATACGCATATAAATGCTTCAATTATTTCCAGTCGATGATCAACCTCGAGGTATATTATCATGGGTCGCCAATACACCAAGAAGTTCTTATTACATGATGAACGTGGACGGTCACAACTTGTATAGATTGAATTATCCGTTGAGACTTAACAAGTGGTACCACTCTTGCCAGAGTTGGAATGGCCGTACCGGAGAATGGCAGATCTGGGTCAACGACGAGCGTGTAGGTCGTGGGTTCAACAACAGGGTAAGCGAGCATTGTCTTTTATCTTAGAGATAAAGAACCAACCCTTTTTCTCTTCCTCTTCCTCACTCTCTCTCTCGTTCTTTTTTTCTTTTTATATATATATATATATTTTTTTTTTTCTTTTTCTTTTTCTATACATAATATGCCACCTTCTTTCGAGTATACAATAAGAAAATGGAGATTTCTTAAATAAACCTTCCTACCACGAACTCTTTTGTTACAATCGTACTACCATTTCTCTCTCTCTCTCTCTCTCTCTCTCTCTCTCTCTCTCTTTCTCCATCTCTCTCTCTCTCTCTCTCTCTCTCATTTTCTTGTGTGTGTGTATATATCGTGATTTATTGTTTTATGTGTATATATAGTTATATATTCATTCTTTCTTGTATATACATTATATATATGTATTATATGTATATATTTATATATGTATATATATTATATGCATATATATTTTTTTTCTTTTCTTTCGAATAATATCCGATCGATTCATTGGTATGTTCAATTGGATGTATTAATATTGAGGAACTATATATAATATATTTATTACGATAGTTTTTTTCTTTTTCTTTCTCTCTTTTTTTTTTTTTTTTCAATCGATCAATGAAATTTTTCGTAATAAAAACGTAATTTTTAATTGATCAGTGAATCATATCCGGGAAATACGAAAATATATTCTCACGCGGAATTAATGAAATTTAAAATATTTATATATAATAATGTTACTTTTCTTTCTTTATTTTTATTTTTTCTTTTTTTAACTTTTAATTTATTATCATTAATATATCGCGCTCTTAAACAAATCGTTAATTCGAATTGGATAAGATAGAATGAATATTGATTTAACATTTGTTAATGCATGATAATTAAATTAGGATATAAATATTGGATTATTTCTTTCCTTTCCTTTTTTTTTTTTTTTTACAAATATTTTTTTTTACAAAATTTTTTCATCCATTTAAAAAATCATTCAATATATTTCGGATATATCAATTGGATTAACACATTAATGAATTTTTAGATTAACATGTTGTTCATTTATATTTACTTTTTTTTTGTGCTGCAATCATTATCGTTTAGAATGTTTCATATTCTTCTTTGTTCAGATTGAATGTTTCTATTAGACATGTATTAAATCTGTATTAGATGATAAAATAAAAGCTTCAGAATATTTATGCTGGAAGTGATTAGATCGAATGTTATCCACGCATGATATACTATTATATAATCAATCATGTAATTTTTACTTATTCATTTCCTTTCGAGGTCGGTGAAAGGCACTTGAAATTCGCATTAACTTTTTTATTATTATTATTATTGTTTCTTCTCTTTTTTCTTTTTTTTTTTTTTTTTTTTTTTTTATTACACTTGCTGATATTCCATTAGCAAAGTTCATTTTTTTTTACAAAAAGAAAAAAAAAGAAAAAGAAAAAAGAAAGAAAAAAAAATTATAAAACAAGGATTGATACTTTTTTTAATTCAAATGATCCTTTTTATCATCATGATTATAAATTATTATTGATATTAATATTATATAATATATTATTATTATTATTATTATTATTATTATTATTATTATTATTACTATTATTATTATTATTATTATTATTATTATTATTATATCATTGATTACGTTTTTGTTAGTAAAGTTAAAAAAATAAAATAATTCACAAAAATGAATAATCTATTATTTAGAATTTCTAATCATCATTATTTCTTTATTATTATCATTATTATTGTATTCTTTTGTTAGCAAAGATAATTTTGTTGAAAATGACAGAGAGAGAGAGAGAGAGAGAAAGAGAAAGAGAGAGAGAAAGAGAGAAAGAAAGAGAGAGAGAGAGAGAGAGAGAGAGAGAGAGAGAGAGAGAGAGAGAGAGAGAGAGAGAGAGAGAGAGAGAGAGAGAGAGAGTAGATAAGGACCGTTCTTTTTTGTCGACATTCCGATTTTATAGAAGCATAGAAAGTGGGCGTGGTGTAGCTGTCGTTAGAGAAAGAAAATGGAAAGATTTTCGAGAGGAGAGTAACGATCGCGTGAGTATAACACTATATCACATACATACATTGTAACTTCCATACATATATACATTGTAAGGAAGTAAAGGCACACCTGGAAATGATTCTTGACTTATCGTTCAGTCGAGTGGTTCGTTCTTGAAAGTCGGTGCAGCGTGACGAATGCACTCGAGAGAAAGTGGCCTTTGGAAAATTACAAATTACCGACGACATATATCGATCGTGGGTCAATGTTGAGGCAAAACGAGGTTTCTGACTCTATTTCGATTACTCTTATTGACTTTAATACATATATACAAAAATGATATAATAATATCATTATCAATATATTATGAATATATATGAAGTGATAAAAATAAATATATAAAAATAATATATAAAAATAATATATATATATATATATATATATATATATATATATGTATATGTATAAACTTTCTCTTTCTTTACTTCTCTCTTTTTAAATTATAAAATAATTTATTATAAATACATGTATATAGGGTGGATGGTGAAGGCAAAGTTCCTAGATAATTTTTAATATCACCAACGGGACTTTTGGTCCACCTTGTGTATATATATATATTGTTAAAATATTATGGGTATTAAAAATATTATCGATATTAAAAGAAATGTTATAAATGATAATTATATAAATTTTTTTCAATCATTTCAGTTGGTAGGTCACGTTATTAAGGGCGGTGGTATTGCGATATCAGGTCAAGAACAACGTCAGTTGGGTGGTGGCTTTTTAGAAGGGGAAGGTTCTCCTCCAGGTAAGTAATTAAATGTACGGAACAGAACAACAATCAAAATCAATCGATTTCTTAATATCCCTCCGTCTCCCCCTTCAGTCCTCATTTTTCTGTCTCTCTTATTCCATTTAATTATACGAATGTACTCATTAATAATTCATTATTAATTTATATAAATTTCGTTGTCGTCATAATTTTGACAAAACAATTGGATGATATTTAGATCGAAATATATTATTTCAAAGGAATTAATATAATAAACAATAGTTAATTATAATTAATTATTGATTATAAAAATTTTGTTTAACAAACTATCATACATATATCTATGTATTTTATTTAACATATAGCATGTTACATTTACATATTTTCTCGAATAAGATAACAATCTAAAGACTATAGATTAATGTTCATCATGGTATTTCCAATAAAATTTTGTTTGTTTTTTTTTTTTTTTTTTTTTTTACAAATGCAGGATCGGGTGGTATGTTAGGAGAAATAACAATGGTTCAATTGTATAGCGTTGCTCTGACAGCTGGTAAGGCTCATAAAGATCACAAACATCACCACGCTCATCATTACGAGCACGATACTACGAATAATACACCAAGGCCGATAACAAAGCAACCGGTTACAGGACCGCCTTTACCTCCTAGTCCATTCTTAACTGGAGGTCAAATTAATCCCCAAGTAATATTAATCATTCTAATGATTATAAATAATAAAAAAAAAATGTATGTTTGTAATTATTATATATATATATATTTTTTTTTTCCCCCAATACGACATTAACGTTTAGGTGAAAATCAATCCGGGTGCAACATTGCAAATTATTCGAAACGGAGTGATCATGCGTCATCCAGCATTACCCAGGGAACCACCACCACAACCCTTTCCACCAGCCAATCTCGAAAGTCTTTCAACGGTGATCCCATTTGTTTCGCAGTCACCAACACTGCCAGTAACTTTGCAACAAGATTCCGGAATATTTGGAAATCCTTTAAGTAGACCAACCGGTCCTTATCACGAACTTTTCAAAAGAGAGGAAACTGTAACGAAGAGGGAAGATATTTGGGATAAGATTGATAAGAAAATAACAACGACGTCTAACTCCACTGTTGTTGAGAACAACGACGATGACAACGATGACAAGGTCTGTTGAAATTCTTTCATTAAAAAAATTAGCGAAAAAAGAGAATTCATATTTTTAATATATATATATACATATTATACAATTTCCTGCTTCATTTTTAGGTGAAGTTCATTGACAGGATCAAGGACGATATAGAAAAGACGCCGAAAAAACATGGTACAGAGAAAAAGAAAAGAGGAATCCTGCAATTGCCAGATGGTTTATTGTTCGATGAAAATTATGCCGTACCTCAAGGATTGGACAATGATTATTTGTCTGGTTTGGCCAGTTTTGATCTTCAATCGGTCAAGCAAGATAACAAAGATGACGAAAGAGAACCAGCTGAGGCTGAAGTTAAAAGGATTATGGATATTTGCGATGGCTGTGCCGAAGAACCTTTTGAGAAAGCCTTGATCATGGGATGGAGATCCGTACCTAAAAAGGTTTACTCCGGTGCTCTCTATATACCTGCTGTGCAGGTCTGCAAAGCTTTTTAATCGATCCTTCTCCTGGCTTCTCCTTGAGAGAATTAAATATCATATCCCTTAAAGGTTTTACGAAGCCTAAGAATGGCTGATAGATAAAAGACAATCATTTCATCTCATCTCATCTCATCTCATTTCACCTCTCTCTCTCTCTCTCTCTCTCTCTCTCTCTCTCT